>NC_051390.1:46120060-46132560 GCF_015228065.2 Penaeus monodon | reverse complement strand
GTCATCAACAAACAAGGAATTAAGTCATATTATACATCTGGGTAAGGTGGAGATGCATTTCTAGTTATATACACATTTCAATCCTTTATGGTGAGGGGGAGGGCTTACAGGAAGTGCAACTGGTCAGCTAAGTTGACATTACTGTGCTAAACTTCATCATTATATATATATATATATATATATATATATATATATATATATATATAAAGTGTATATTTACCAGGAAACTATACACAAGTGTATGCATGTGCATATATGTGCATATGTGCACACACGCGCACACACGCACGCACACGCACACGCACACGCACACGCACACGCACACACACATACATGCACACACACACACATACGTGCACACACACACATACGTGCACGCACACATACGTGCACACACAAATACGTGCACACACACACATACGTGCACACACACACATACGTGCACACACACACACGTAAACACACACACACATGCACACACACATACATGACCGCACACACATACGTGCACACACACATACGTGCACACACATACGTGCAAACACACACATACGTGCACACACACATACATGCGCACACACGTGCACACACACAAGCACACTCATACAGAGAGAGAGAGACATGCACGCACCTGCACATACACACACACACACACACACACACACACACACACACACACACACACACACACACACACACACACACACACACACACACACATATTCACACACACACACGCACACATACGTGCACACACACATACGTGCACACACACACATACATGCACACACACACACGTGCACACACACATACGTGACCACACACACATACATGCACACACACATACGTGCACACACACACATACATGCGCACACACGTGCACACACAAGCACACTCATACAGAGAGAGAGAGACACGCACGCATGCATGCATGCACATACACACACACATATGCACACACACAATGCATATGCACACATACACACACACATCCATGTGCACACACACACACATGTATACACACACACACACACATGTATACACACACACACCCACGTGCACACACACACAGACAGACAGACAGACAGACACACACACACACACACACACACACACACACACACACACGAAAAATGCAAGAAGGAATGTTGGTTTGCAACTACATATTTGTGTATATACACGTATCTATGTACAATTATATATGTATGTTCACACACAAATATATGCATGTAAACTTGAATTCATCAAAATTCACTCTCTTATTCCCTAACTCCCACTCTCACTCTCACTCTCACTCTCACTCTCACTCACAGTCCATGACTTGTAAAATATCACATGCACTCTCACTCTCACTCTCACTCTCACTCTCACTCTCACTCTCACTCTCACTCTCACTCTCACTCAGTCCATGACTTGTAAAATATCACATGAAATTACAGTTGAAACCTAAAATGCATAAAAAGTCCTTTTCAAAACTGGAGTATTTTCTGGTAAAATAGTTCTCACTACATGCCAAACAATGTTAAGCACTATGAGTTTCAGAGGTGGAGCATTCATTTAGTGGATGGTGAAATAAAATGGATTGTAATTCTTACCCCAAATAGGTTAGATTGTGATTCTAGTTATCAGTGTTCTTGAAGACCATGATGTATTAATAGGATGAATACCTGTATGTATAAAAGGAACACCAGCTGGTATTGAAAATACATTCAGGTCATGTACAAGAGAATGTACATATACACATACATATGTTTGTATGGATATACTTGATTTTGTATGTGTGTGCATATGTGCGTCTGTACTTTTAGTGTTTCTGATATGAATAGTGACCAGCATACATGTAAACAAGCTTATGCACTTGCATAAAACATTACACCTAACCATAAGGATTGAAATGGTGTACAACACCAATAAATTCAACCATTGGAATGGGTATGTCACTAACAAACAGACCTGTCCACAAGGTATAAAAATTGCAGGGAGGGAGCATGGGATCTACACATTTGTGTATCCAACATTCCATGATAAATAAATGCCTTGGAAACAACCAAGGTATAGCAGCACACACTCTCAAATTCAACGGTGCTCTGGGAACATGCCAATATTCAAGAGAATGATTAACTTAGGTAATTCAATGACAACATTGCACAGGAAAATAAGGCTATGTTTCTGGCACTGTCTTGACCTTTAGTTGCAACTACTTTTTTCCAGATTTTAGTTAATGTTAAAATTCATTATTTTTCCCAAGAACAGGTTCCACCTTTTAAAAATTATTAAGAATGTTAAATTAACCTCATGTCACCAGGGATGGCATGTATGAACATGCATTGCCTACTGTGAGTTTAATTTATTAATTATCTTTATACATTGAGTTCTACAAGTACTTAGTCACCAGTGAGCCAATTACAAGCACTACGTATCTCACCTGTTTATTCTTTTCTTTAATATTTGGAAATATTTTTTTTATCTCATGCTGCTATTATTAACATTGGTAATATTAATAATGTTAATAATGTCTTATAATATTAATAACATCATTCATTGATAGCATCAGTAAAAACAAATAGAACATTTTTCCTGAAAACTCAAGGAAAGGTGAAATCAAATTGATTACTTGGTGGCTAAGCACTTGTGGAGCCATCTATATGTAGAGACATTTCACATTAAGTTTTTCTGGCAGCAAGGGGTTAAAATAATGGTCAACGTAATATGAACATATTTGTAATTCAGAGGCTGAGCAACCTGTTTATTCATATATATATTTTAAAATGTATTACCTTCCAACCATAGTCAGTAAATGTAAAACTAAATATACTTCTCTAATGGTATTTAACCTATGTATATTTTAGGATATGTTGCATTTGTGATTTCCCTTTCAAATTAGAAAGGCTATTTTATAGTCTATATGGATAAGTGAAATATTTTGAAGTCTTTCAGAACCCTATATTTATATTTACCTAAGAATGAAACAAATGAAAGTAAAATATTTCTGTACTAAAAGTGGAGGGCCATCTTCAGTTTAAAATCATTTTTATGCTTTCCCAACTTACATCAACTATACACAAGAAAAGGAGAGCCACATTATTATCTATCTATATTGTGATTGAATAAACAATATCTATCAAACAGACAATATAATAACAAATATAAAAAAATCAAATATATTGAAATATTAAATAAATACTGAAATAATACTAACCAAGTGCATAAATTATTACAAAATACCAAAGAAGGACTCGGACTCTTACTCAATCTCAACTCAAAAGCACTGATATTAATATGAAGGAACAAGATTAAAATGCACCTTTATCTTTTCACAGATTGAGTGAGAAACAAACAAAACTTATTATGAGCCTAGCAAATTGTCAGTAACCTCTAAGCACACTTACTTTTGAGTGTTTTCGATGGCTGCGAGTATCCTTGAGTTGTCAATGTTAATCTTCTGCTTCGGTGTCTTTCTTTGGTCATCATGCCCTGCAATAATAGGGTAAATAAAATAACTTGTGGAAACATGATCCTATATGTATGCAAATACATATAGGACTACATATATACATATATACTACATATATACTTCGATAAATATATAAAATATATAAATATAAACAACTAAAGAGATGTGCATACCTATTCATACAGATCCATACATGAACAAAACATGCAGCAAGCTTTTGTTTTACACTGGTATCATGTTCCAAAATCTACACAGATGTGTGAAATCTGTACATACTACTGTAGTAAATATGTAAACTATGAGTGTGTAACATTAACTCATTGAATTAGGGTCCTTCATGTCAAGTACATGCCCAAAATATGGACATTAGGCTTATTTGAGCAGCCATTCTGAAAAGTGCACAGCTTGTGGGCTAGAAGCACAAGAACATTCTTGTGCCTCCACTTTGCAATGTTATTTTCTCTCTTTTTTGCCATTTCTGAATGTCTATATTTTTCATTTGATTTGCTTTATCCAAATGGTAATAGACTGTTTTCCTTGCAAAGACTCCATATCATCTCACAAGGTAGTCCATAAGCAAGAATAATAACAATAAGTAACATACTATATTACATCATTGTTTGTTTGTCTTTTTATTTGTTTGTTGATTTGTTGATAGAAAAAACAGATATTCAATTGCAGAAAACAAATCTGCATGAAAAGAAGGTTTACTGTATATTCATAATTACTTGTCATGCACAACTACAAACACCTGTAACAAGAGCCAAGCCACACATAATCAAAGATACACAGCCAGAAACTCAAGGCACCCTCACTGGACACCCAAAAGCCCTTACCTTTCCGCTTTGTGTACTTGATAGCCGCACCATGGAATGCACTGACGGCGCGGAAGAATGCCCTAAGGATCGACCACCTGAACACGGCAACTGGGTCAGCCCCTGCCACTTCTCGCACAATGCTATACTGACTGTTTTTGAGCACACTAATCAGTTCTGGCCTCATCAGGTCCAAGTTCTTCTCCCTAAAATCACTCACCTGTGATAGAGGGTAGAAGGAATTTGATTTGCTTTAGTACATATAAAAAGATATTTATAGTCTCTACTAAAACAACAGATTTTGGGACAACTACGAAGTTAGTAGCAATTATTTTATGCTTAAGATTTGGATATAATCACAGTACTGAATTACATCTCATTCTAACAAAAGATCTGCAAAATTCTAATTCAAAAACACTTTAAAAATCACATACCTGATACTTCACTTTACCAGCATAATGCTTAATAATAAATGCTAACTCCCTCTTCTGAGGAATTTCATAATACTTGTTGTCTTTGTGGACCGTGTTGATCTTTTGTAGGAATGTTTCATTGGTTGCGGCAGGGAAGCTGTTTGGCAGAAAAAACATCGTTTATGACATCTGAGCCTTTCATGAGTCCATGCTACAGAACATATAATTTACATATACTATTTCCTTCCAATGCCATTATGAAAACTAAGTCTACATATTGTTATATGCATTTTCTTCTTGCATATTCATTTTTTTCTAGTACCGTAAAATCTTGATCAAAGTCATTAGTTAAATAAAGATAAATATCAATGTGAAGACCAGAACACAACATGTAATAAAAGTCAGAATGCATTTGCAAAAAACATTATTAAGTGGTTTAATACTCATTATTTTCTATAAACATGTCAGCTGAAGGAAAAGCAGAAAAATGGAAAAGGGTGAATTTAACAGTAGCACAAAGCTTACTGTTTAGACCATTAAAAAAGACAAGAGTGTAAACCTTAATTTTTTTTCCCTTAGGCTGTCCCTTGTATGTTCAGATTATAAGTAGAAAGCATTCAAGTACTTTTATACAATCATCATTCATTAAGATATTGCACACATTATAGGCACACTTATCAGGGTACTTCTAATGGCTGGCAGTGGTACCTTTATTGAATCTGCATCTAGTAAGAGTACTGATGTTCATCACCTCCCCACCCAAGCTATGAACTCTAAGATTTGATTGGTATTACCAAAGATAGCTTCAATAAATAACAAAATTACAGGTACCTGCACTGGTCATCCAAAATACATAGAAGACCAGAGGGTTTCCCCTCAATGAGTGCCAGACAGTCTACATTGTCCTGAAACTCAATGTTGGTCCAAGAAATTCCTTCACGTCGATACTCCTCCTGCTCGTACTCAAAGACATGCTGGTTGAAGTAGTGCTGAAGATGTTCATTTGCAAAATTTATGCAGAACTGCTCAAACCTGATGAATAAAATATGTCAACCTGAATCACTCTCCACAAATATACAGTTTTAATCTCAAAACAATAATAATAATGACAATAAAATAAAACTATTGAAAAAATAGCTAAAAACAAAATTCACTTGTGACAATCTTTAAAAGCATTCCAAATTACCTGTTGCAATGACCAAAATCTTCAAACCCAAAAATGTCAAGGACGCCGATGGAATTTCCTCCATATTCACTTGCAGATTCTTTGAGTGTTATGAGAGAGTAATTCACCTGCAGAACAATCCAGTCAAATAATGCCCCATATAGACACTTTGCTAAGGCATCCCGTGCAGCCATAGCCTGTAGGGATAAAATTGTAATTATTAATAAATGTATATGGTGTGTTTGAGAAAGCTTTACATCAATATTCCTGTATACTGTATTTTTTCATTAGTACATTCACCAAAACTTTAAAAACTTTCAATAATTCACACACACAACACCATTCTTAAGGAAAGGTAGCTGCCAAAACAAATATTTCACACACAAATATCATCCCAAATACACATTCACCTAACATCACTTACAAACCAAACAAGGTACTGTTCAACTTGAAATATATACATGAAAACCAAACCACACAATGTCACAACACATTACACTCTTAGCGCCATTCAAAACACCAATTCCTTACTTCTGCCAGGCGATAGTGCATGACTAGAACCTCTCCCTGGACCCGTGCTTTCTTGGAAGTGAGCGCGTTCATGAGCGTATCTTCAGACACCCCAAGGAGACTTGAGATCGTGCTCACCAATTCCGGGTTCCTCACCAGCACTGACTCATCGTGGTGGTAAGTGGATTTCTTTGGCTGGAATTCTATGTTACCTGTAGCAGAGATATGAAAAATGTTGGAGCTACAAAGATTCTTTTATATATAATTGTGGGGGAGTGGGTCATTAGTCACCCATCTGATCTTTTTATGTCTCTGTCCTGTTTCTGGAATCTTGATATATGACAAATTCCCTATTACAATTACCATATTTTGCAGTCACCCTTGCCTACACCAGTTGTGTGTCACAGGTCTTAGGTTAATCCCTACACTCCGGATGATGTGACCAACAAATCATGAAAAAAAGAGTAACGTGAAGATGCCATCAAGGGAAAATTTGGCAGTGGGCCAGGGTGACACAAACTTGCAGTCATGAGTATTTTGGCTGAATGCCGGGGTGATGGGAATGTCTCACAACAGGTGCTCATAGCTCTTGGAGGGTAATTAGACTCAGTTGACATTTAGGAAGAAGCTTTTACATTATTTCCATTGATAAATGAGTGTGGAGTGTACCATCTGTGAGCCATGACTGGAAGAGCACTGGCTCCAGGGGGGACACTAGTTCCTAGAGATGATATGGAGTCTATGCAAGGAAAACAGCCTACTACGCTCTGGATAAAGTAAACCAAATGACAAATATGGACATTGGAAAATAGCTAAAAAGCTAAAAACACTTATGTAGAAAATGAAGAAATAACATCACGAAGCAGAGGCATGGAGTCTTGTCACCACATACAAGTGTTCGCGTGAGCAAAGCCTACAGCCACACACCTATCAAAGTGGCCACTCAAGTAAGCCTAATGCCTGTATTTTAGGCCAGGTGTGGGCAGTGAAACATCCAGATTCAAGGGGTTAAGCACAGAATATAACAAGATGTGGACTTGCACAAACACAAACATAAAGGTCTATTACTTGAACTTGAATTGAACACAAAATATTATGAATACAAGAGCTACAAAGTTACACTTACCTAGAAGAAGGACCGCTGATAACACAGCAAAAAGTCTGTGCTGCTTGTCGGCAGTGAACCCGACCATTTCCATTGACTGCTTCAGCCTTAAAAACTCAAACTGCTCTTCACAACCCTCAATTGTATAACATTTGCTCTGGAATGTGCAAATTTCTTGTTAGGATCACAGGATTAATTTTTGAACCATTGAATAAATCAAAAAAGCATATATTATTTGTCATTAACATTTTTACACCAAAAGTAATATTGTAAATTGATAAAAATTGTAAATATTATTATTTTCCTTTTTTTAAGATGATCATTTAACAAAAATAAAAATAGACACAAAACTAGACTATTTGTCATTCTTCTGGTATTCTGCAACTGTTGTGCATTGTACCAACACATAAATGCAGCTGCAGTCTCATTACATGCAAATAGTAGTGGGAAAGCAAAGTGCACAATATAATTCTTAAAATTAATATTCCACCAAGTGGTTTGTATACAATTTGGCTAAAAGAAATAAAGACAGATACTAATTGCTTATATTTCTAAGTTGAATTTTACTCTGATGTACATGTGTGTGTCTTTGGGAAGGAGGGAAGGAGAGAGAGAGGAAGTTAGAGAGATAGATAGATAGATAGATAGATAGATAGATAGATAGATAGATAGATAGATAGATAGATAGATAGAGTGAGAGTGAGAGTGAGTGAGAGTGAGAGTGAGAGTGAGAGTGAGAGAGTGAGATGAGAGAATGAGAGAGTGAGAGTGAGAGTGAGAGTGAGAGAGTGAGAATGAGACAGTGAGAGGAGAGTGAGAGTGAGAGTGAGAGGTGAGTGGTGAGTGAGTGAGTGAGTGAGTGAGTGAGTGAGAGAGAGTGAGAGAGTGAGAGAGTGAGAGAGTGAGAGAGTGAGAGTGAGAGTGAGAGTGAGAGTGAGAGTGAGAGTGAGAGTGTGAGTGTGAGTGTGAGTGTGAGTGTGAGTGTGAGTGTGAATGTGTGAGTGTGTGAATGTGTGTGTGTGTGTGTGTGTGTGTGTGTGTGTGTGTGTGTGTGTGTGTGTGTGTGTGTGTGTGTGTGTGTGTGTGTGTGTGTGTGTGTGTGTGTGTGTACATATGCATATATATTTCTCTGTTATTATGAATCACATTCACTAAAAATCATACAATCATAAGCATAAATAAAAACATCCACCATAAATGAACCAAAGTCAAAATAACACAAAATGAAATTTTAAAAAAACAAAGAATAAATGAACTGAAGAAAACACGATCCAACATCAAAAAAATAAATAAATTAATTAATTAAAATAACCCAAACTCCACCTATTAAATCTTACCAAAACCAGGAACTACATCTAAAACACTTTGCGTCCGACCGATGTCCAAAAGGGTCACAAGGAAGGCTAACTTCTTTTTAATCCTCTAGACAATGCAACAGAAAAAAAAACTATAAAAGAACGACACAAGCGCTCCATCTATCCTAGGGGTCTAACAAGCATACGAACCTGGTCCTTCTTCCCCCTTCCAAACTTTGAGGATGTAGGCTTTAGCAAGAAGAGAACAGAACGAATGAAAAAAAAAAGAAAGAAAAACACACATACATGATGGTGAAATTCTGACATCTTCCAATCCTTGTGTTGAAACAGTGGCATTTTTAATACTATTTACAATAATTACATGACACAATGTATCTAAACAAAGGGGTATTAGTGTTATTTTTCTGATAGTTCATCATGAAATCTTGCAGTCACACTCTGGCAAATATCAAAGGGGTAAAAATCCTCATTATATATAACTAACTTTCTACAATGAAAATAAACACATAAATGAACATGGATAAGGTATGGTATCCCAATATAATATGGGGTGTATCATTACAATACATTCTCGATCCAGCTCCTTTGGGACCTCTCATACCAATGAGCAGATTCAAGGGTCTGATCAGACTTATCATTACAAATGTACATACGAAAGGGAAGTCTACACCAAACGAAAATCAGGAAAGTATTGCTGGATAAAGTCAATCAAATTACTGCGTGCACTACACTTAAATAAGAACCAACAATAATTCAAAGGCAGTTCATTTTCATCCAGTGACAATCTTGTTAATAAAATTATATATATATATATATATATATATATATATATATATATATATATATATACAACTAACATATACATATACATATACATATACATACATATATACATAATATAATATATACTATAATATATAATTATAATAAATATATTTTTATTATTACTATTATATATAATATATATATATATATAATATATATTATATATTATATATATATATATATATATATATATATTATATATATATATATATATATTTATATATATATATATATATATTATATATTTATATATAATATAATATTAATTATATATATAATATATATAATATATTATATTAATATTATATAATATACATATACATATATGCGTATATATACATATGTGTATGTGTGTGTATATATAGATGTATATATACATATATGTGTATATATACACATATATATGTGTATATAATATATATATACACATAAGTGTGTATGTGTATATTTATATACACATATATGTATAAATATATATAAAAGAATAATAAATATATATGGATATATCTGCATGTCTCTGCACATGCAACTCTTAAATAAGGGAATATGTCAAGTGGTATCCAAGTAAAATATAATACAGTATGGCCTCACCTATATTCAACTTACTAATTAGGAATCCAAACAATCTAAACAGCAGGAAGCGAGCAAATAATAAAAGATACAAAAAGCATTCAAACTGGTATACATTTGTGAAAGAAATTCTACAACACACAAAACCTAACACTCAGGCTGTTTCATATCTGTTGTTTAAAAGCTAAAATCAAAGCACTGTTAAAATACTTGGATATACAGCTCCTAAAGAGTTATCACACAAATAAAAATTTCACTAATTTCTACAACCTAAATTCAATTCTTCTCACTTATTGACGAATTCCTATAACAACGGACCTTATGTGAACAACAACACCAGCAATGACTGGCAACAGAAGAGGCTACTGCTTTTTGGTAATTAATGTGAGAACTGGAAGTCCAAGAAGCTCTTTAATAACATGCATCTACTTAAATGAAAATATCAATATTGAATATAAATAAGCATCAGTGTTATTTTTCTAACTAACATTACTAATAATTGTTGAAGAAATGCTATTTACAGTATCATTATAATATATGGTATAACAATACAATAAAAGCAAGGAAAACATTCAACCATATATTCATCTGAAAGACCTACACTTGATTTTGCAGAGTAAAAGTTAAAAGTCATTTTTGAATACAATGACTAACTGCATATCAATTGCAAACACATACTGGATTTTTTAGTAAAATGGAAAATGACAAAGCGCTATCCTTGTGTAATGAGCCCTTAAGTGCTGATTACAACTGACTGTGATCCACATTTGAAACTTAAACCTAAAAATCTTCTCCTTTACACTTGTACATACATATATTATATATATATATATATATATATATAATATATATATATATATATATATATATATATATATATATATATATATATATATATATATATATATATATATATAATATATATATATATATATATATATATATATATTATATAATATATATATAATATATATATATAATAATATATATATATATAATATTATAAATACTATTATAATATATATATATAACTATATATAATATATATATATATATACTAATATATATATATATTATAAAAATATATATATATATATAATATATATAATAATACATATATAAATATAATAAATATATAAATATATATAATATAAATATATAACTACTATATATAATATATATATAATAATATATATTATATATATATATATATATATATATAATAATATATATAACATATATAATATATATAATATACATAATACATATAATATACATAATATATAGAATATATAATACATATAATATACACAATATATTGTATATATTATATATATATATAAATTAAACCTCCACCCATTTCCTTCCCTCTAGAACCAACTGACCCTTACCTGGTTGAGGTAGCGATAGTCCGGGGGCTTGAGGAGGTGGAGAGAATGCCGTTCCTGGGGAGTCGCCCCCGCCAGAAGGTAGTAAAACACATGATAACTGCGCTCATTATATGCCTGAGAGCAGATCCTTGACTTCTCCAGCAAGTACTTCTGCACACATGCCCTGGGGGTGCACATGAAGGTTAACAAACATTACAAAAGTAAATCAAAATATAATACAAGAAATACATGTAGTAAAAAAAAAAAAGGCATACAAATTTCTATGTTAATAATATTACTTTCTTTTTTCACAATGATAATACTGGTATATAATCTTCTTACTGAATGACAAACAGATTATGATAATGATAATGTGTAACATTCCTTTTCACTATATTAATTTTATGATCTTCATTGTGACAAAAAACTGTTGTATTAATTTTACAAGAAAAACAAAAATAATGGTTACAAAATGAATAAATAACTTATAAATATAAGAGAGCACATAAAATAACAATATATACTAACCCCTGAACAAGGCCATTTTCTTTGTATGTGACCTGAATAAATTTACCAAATCGACTGGAGTTATTGTTGTGGGCAGTTTTTGCATTTCCAAAGGCCTGTTGAATAGAGAGGGAACTGCTTAGTAATAAATATATATTAAAGTCACTAAAAACATAATTCAAATACACAATAATAATGTGAAAAAAAATTATCTTCATCATTATAGGATGAACCCCTCAAAAATAGGCCTAAGTCTCATTTTAGCATCATTACCTACAAATTGCTTGTGATGTAGCCCAAAGGATATGGAGTTAAGTAATTCTATATTTCTCATATTTCTGATTTTTCCCCTGAGGAGCTAACTTTCACATGCACCCTAACATATGGTTCAGCACTCGGGCACCAGTCATGATTGGTTTAAATGTATTAATGAAAACCCAGTAAGTTATA
>NC_051390.1:46062560-46090060 GCF_015228065.2 Penaeus monodon | reverse complement strand
CGAACGGATGAGGACGAAGAAGATATAAAAAGAAGATGCCAATGCCACGAAAGGAAGGCGAGGCCGACGGAGAGAGACAAACAGAGAAATAAGTCGAACGAAAGAAGACGAAGAAGAAATAATAATAATAAAAAACATTCCCCGAACGACAGAAGACGAAGAAGTAAAAAAAAAAAAATCCCCGAAAGGAAGGCGAGGCAGACGAAGAGAGACAGACAAAGAAATAAGTCGAACGAAAGAAGACGAAGAAGAAATAAAAAAATGAAACAAACAAATTCCCCGAACGAAAGAAGATGAAGAAGAAGAAATCAAAAAGAAACAAACAAATTCCCCGAAAAAGCAGGCGAGGCAGACGAACAGATACAAACAAAAGAACAGAATCGAACGAAAGGAGAAGACATTAAAAGAAGCAAGTAAACAACCTCCCTGAAAGGAGAGCGGAGAGGACGGGGGCAGGGGCGGCGAGGGAACAGGAGAAGGAGGCGACACATTGCATGAAGCTGCACGTGGTGGGGGTGTCAGAAGGGCAGACAGACAGTGTCACCAGTGCCACCACCAGTGCCACCATCAGGGCTACCACCAGTGCCACCACCAGGGCCACCACCAGTGCCACCACCAGTGCCACCACCAGTGCCACCACCAGTGCCACCACCAGGGCCACCACCAGTGCCACCACCAGGGCTACCACCAGTGCCACCACCAGTGCCACCACCAGTGCCACCACCAGTGCCACCACCAGGGCCACCACCAGGGCCACCACCAGTATCCCCGCCCACCAGTATCCCCGCCCACGCTCGTATGCACTCGCAGTGTCGCTGTATGAGAGTAGAGAAAGGATATCTTGGGCAAGAGTAAGATATTTTCAGTGGTTTGGGGACGTGGGTGTGAGTCTGTCTGTCTGTTGGGTGTCTGTGGTTTATGTATCCGTCTGTCTGTCTTTAGCCGTGTGTGTGTTGTGTGTGTGTGTGTGTGTGTGTGTGTGTGTGTGTGTGTGTGTGTGTGTGTGTGTACACGTTCTCGTCTATATCTACAATTCTGTTTATCTCTCGCTCTTCCTTCCTGCCTTCTCAATCTCTCTCTCTGTCTCTCTGTCTCTCTCTCTCTCTCTCTCGTTCTTTCTCGCTTTCTCTCGCTCTCTATCTCCTTCTGTTTATCTCTTTCTTCCTGTTCCTCTCTCTTCCTGTAACTCCCATATGCGCACCCATCCGGCAATCGGCCAAACCCACGGCCACCCACACCAAACGCTGTCTCTCTCTCTCTCTCTCCCTCTCTCTCTCTCTCTCTCTCTCTCTCTCCTCTCTCTCTCTCTCTCTCTCTCTCTCTCTCTCTCTCTCTCTCTCTCTCTCTCTCTCTCTCTCTCTCTCTCTCTCTCTCTCTCTCACTCTCGCCCTTTATATTCTTATTGTTCGGTCTTCCTCTCTTTCTCTTTATCTCTGCCCCTCTCTCTTTCTCATTTACTCATTATGCGCTTAGATTTCGTTTTTTTTCTCTTTCCTTCTTCTTCTTTTTCCTCTTCTCTCTCAGTCTCTCTCTCTCTCTTTCTCTCTCTCTCTCGCTCTCCAACGCAATTCCCCTCATCCTCTCACGCGCACACTTTTACACCCTTCAAACAACGCAGCTCTTTTCCCGCCCACACATGCCCTTTGTACCCCCTCATCCCGCCCATACACCCACAGATCACCTCCTCTGCCTACGCCCTCTGCACTTCTTACGCCTGACCAACCCGACCCATACCCCCGCCCATGAATCCGCATGCCCTATTTCGTCCCCTTTTATTCCGCCATTACTGTGCCCATATACCTCTTTTTATGACGCCAATGGCCTCACGCCCACACTTTCTCTCTCAGCCGCAACCAAAGGCTGCCCTTCCACCTAGCTCCCCTAACTCACGCCCATCCTCCTCCCCATCCCACGCCCCACATCTCCCCTCAACCCACCACGTCATACCCCTTCCTCATCCCACGCCCACACCTACCCGCCCCTCCCCCTAACCCACGCCCACGCCCTTGCAATCCAACCACTTAACACAGACCCTAATGAGGTTCCCACTCCGACTCTGCAACGCCTTGTCATCTCCCTGTCATGCCTATGTCTTTGTGTCATGCGTTTCCTTCGTACCTTGCTTGTCGTGGCGGGCACTAGTTTCGAAATTCTAGGAATCTTTGATTTGTTTTATTCTTTTTTTATCGTTTTTTACTCTTTTTATTGCCTTGCTTTACAATTTGCCGCCATTATTCTCTCCGTTTTTGTTCTTGCTTTTCCTTTTATTTTATTAGTGTGTTTGGTTCTCGTTTCGTTTTATTATTATTATTTTTTTCATTTTCTCGTTTTCATATCTGTGCGCTTGTATTCCTCTCTCTATATTTTCCAATTCTGTGATTTTTTTTTTTTAGCGTTTTGATTCTTTTAAAGCTAATATTCCATGATAATTTACCAATCAGTTGATAAGCGAGATGATGATGATTATGAAGATTAAAAGCGATGATGATATAAAGGGTAATGGCAATGATTCCGTTGCGGAATGAGGCTAGTTTTAGTGATGACGTAACTAATTACGTCATTCCCGCATTTTCCCCTCCACAAAGCGAACTTGATTCTTATTTTTTGTTCTCATTATCTCTTTCTCGAATGTAATAAAAGATAAAATAGAAGTAAAAACCGCCTTTACATTCACTCCCCCTCTTCCTTCTCCCCAACCCCCCCCCCCTCCACCCTCATCTCGACTCGCGATGACGTCATCTTCCGAACTATACTTGTCTCCTTGTTTATTTTCTTTGTTTCATTAATTCTCATTTATCAGTTCATCCTTTTTTTTTTTTTTATCTTTATTTTTCGTCGAGGAACGAAGCGAAAGAGAGGGAGTAAGATGAGATTGAAGAATAAAAAATCATGAAAACCAAAGCAGTAGAGAGTATATAAGCGAAAACGGAAGAGGGATTATAGAACGAAAATGAAAGTGAGATATTATAACGAAAACGAAAGAGGGGGAATGTAACGTAAATGGAAGTGAAGGAATATAACGAAAACGGAAGAGTGAGAATATAAAGTAAATGAAGGAGGGAGAATATATCGAAAACGAAAGAGGGTACATATAATAAAAACAGAAGAGGGAGTACATAACAAAAATGAAAGAAGGCGAATATAACGCAAATGGAAGAGAAAGAACATAATGAAAATGAAAAACGGAAGTCCAGAGAAGGGAAAATATGACGAAAACGGAAGGGGGAAAAATAACGGAAAAGGAAAAGATAACAATAATGATAGAGGCGAAATGTAATGAAAATGGAAGAGGGATAATTTAACGAAAACAGAAAGATGGGAAAATAACGAAAGCGTCATAGGGGTAACTGACTCGCGTGGGATACGTGTATAAGGAAGTACTTACATGAAACTCGAGAAGAAAGGCAGAATAAGGAAATAGAACAAAGACCAATTAAAGACAAATAGGATACGCAATGTAAGAGAAAATCATAAAATAGATATTCCTGTAAAGCTGAAGAATAAATGTAGAATTTAGATGTAAACAAACACAGACACTACTTCCACGGCAGTTAACCCAGCCTCATATAAACATAGTAATATATACTATTACTCCTATTAAATTTCATTCTGTCATTATCATTTTATTAAACAAGTATTAAATTCCATTTTATCACCAACGCCAACGTTACCGCTATCGTATTTCTCTCTCCTATCATTGAACGAATTTCTAAAATTCGTGGACGCCCATTGATTAGACTTTGTTTTCATAAATATATTAAGTTTCTTCTCTTCGGTTCGTTATTAAAGCCTTATCGAGAGACATGCTTATTCATCTACACTCCCTTGTTGACATTAAAGTGTACTTTTTCTTTTCTTTTTTTCTTTGTAATATAAGAAGACAAAGATACATAAAAGGGTACGTTTTTAATGTTTAAATGATTTTTTGTCGTATCTTTGTTTTTGTTGTTGTTTTTCCGGTTATTTATGTCCCTCTTTCTCTTTCTTTTCCACACCCTTTTTTATTTGTGCGTTACTATTGTTATTGTACTTACTGTGTCTTCCCTTTCATTATGGTGCTACTGATGTTACTAATTTAAGATAAGAAATGATACTTCATATAATAAAAATAATTTATTCCTCAAAACGTAGTAATGTTTGCAACTGTTCCTCTTTGGTGATTTTATGATGCACTTACAACATAAATTACAGAGATTTACACGGCTAAAATAAGGCACCAATTACACTAAAATATTAGTTTCCTTTTTCTTTCCATCACATTATTCCTTAAATAAATAGTATATAAAAACAAAACGAGGAAAGATTAACAAAAATCAGTCAGAGAGTATTTTTCTTCCCTACTCTGATGCATATACTGGTTTAAATAACAAAAACAATAACAATTCGACAGTGAGATACTACGTAATAGAACGATACACCCGTGTTGAACAAGATGCATATATTTAAAGGAAAATAATATTTAGATGACATGCACAAATTTCCCGATACGTAATTGTATCGTAAGTGGACACACACACTATACTGAATATAGATACAAATGCACAGAACTAACGAGCATGAACTAAACTGCACTGTTCACAAAAGTAATAAATGAAACACAAAATAAACGAGTTTCTTTTCTTTCTTCCTAAATAAAGTTCATAAAGACGTCTTTTAGACTTCCGTAATGAATTGCAGTAGAATCCATTGGCTACTGGCTGCTATGTATATGTTAATATCCTCTTTACTACCAATAAATTTAAGTGAATCTATCTTCTTTTTAATGTGTCCCTTTCCTATGTGTGTGTGTGTGTGTGTGTGTGTGTGTGTGTGTGTGTGTGTGTGTATGTGTCTATGTTTGTGAACTGTATCCTTCTGCAATGTTTCAAGGTATTTAGTGTATAACATAATTTCCTCATTCATGCTAACCCATAACTCTCAAGGTAAGTATAGAACACATTTGTTAACAATGGAGGAAAGGTGATCACACTCAAACTGATGAAAGAAAATCAATAATGATCGTAAGGCTGGCAAATGGCGTAATAATTGCAAACGAAATTATAAGAGGGAGGTGTGTAGATTCTCTCTTGATACACTTGATCCTCAAGCTGAGGGTAAGGAACACCGCTATACAGATTGTGACTTGCTGATATCAAGTGTTCACTAAAACTTGTGTGTGCATCCAGGTAAGGGCAAGGAACACCGGGGCAAGGGTAAGGCACACCACCACTAATACTGTGACTTGCTGAAATCATATGCTCACAATAGTTTGAATAGGCGCCCGGGTGGGAATAAGGAACACCATTACTTATGCTGTGATTTGCTGCGATCAATTGTTCACTAAAACCTGAGTGGGCGCACAGTTGAGGGTAAGGAACACCGCTACCAATGATGTGACTGGTGGCAATCAAATGCTCGTTGTAACTCGAATGGGCGCTGCTTTCCTGGACAATGCATAGCGTAATGTCGTCCTCTCGTTGACTCGGCTCTTCCTGAGTGAGGTAGATCGTCGAATACGCTCTTTCGTCATACATATATGATGTACTTGCAGTGCTTTCCATCGCCGGGATCTCGGTCTCACAGAGATCGTTATAGCTATTGTAGGGTAACTCCGCCGTCAGTATTTCATGAGGTTCAAGACCCGAGTCACAGCTGATCTCCTCCTCTTTAAAAACAGCTTCAACTTTATTGTCTGAACTAGTGCGCACTACCACTTCGACGCAGCTAATGTCATCATTGCTTGCGTAGAACAGGGTTTCTTCCGAAAACCGCTCTTGCGCTGGCATCCTCCAGGAGAGATCTTGCGGTACGTCTTCCTCATTGGCCCGTGCAGCTTCTCTGCTTAGGTGTTGCTCCGGATATACCTTCGATCCCTCATGTTCACATCCGTCGCTCTTCTCTTTACCTTTTTCATGTTCTGTTGTTCTTTGACTTTCTCTATTTGCCGCGTTCTTGTTATGAATATCGTATGCGTGGAGGTATTCTTGAAAATCCTTTTCTTCAACTTGGCATAAAATAACGTCTACAAGTGACTTCTTACACATACTCTTGTTTGTCCGTGTGTTCGGTTTCCCCGAGATTTCTACGCGGTGCTTCCTTTTACCTTTCTTTGGCTTCCTTGATTCCGGCAAACCTTGATCCGTTTGACTGGAACTCTTCCGCTGAGCATATTTCGTAGAGAGGTTCTTTGTCTGTTCAGTGTCATAATTACTTTTATTCGCGAGGTCTTTCAAGGACGAGGATGCTCTGAAAAAGTTAGGGTTTTGTCCCATTCCAAGTGGCTTTCGTGGCAACAATTCACCCGCGTTTCCAACAGGATGCTCCAAGTGTATGGTGTCGTTTTGTTTACTCTTTCTATGAGGTTCGTTCAGCGTTTCATCGTTCAGTTTCTTTGGTTTCCTCTGAACGCGACGGTTTAAGCTTCTATAACCTTGTGTCTTTGACCTGGTGTTGGCCGAGAGCCTTTGCGAGAGAGTCTGCAACGTGCCTCGTGTTGGCATTTCTCTCTCAGCGTCTGCGTTATGTGATTTCTCGTCAGCTTTCTTAGGCGTCTTTCCCTTTCTGTGTGCTTCGACGTTGACTTTGCTCGGTTCTGGCTTATGTTCTCGACTCGCCCTGGCAGCTTTGTGTTTGGATAAATCTAGAGGAAATTGATCATTATCTGATTCCCATTTCTTAGTTTCCGTAATCCGACTACTTGTAGAGTGATGTCCTGCCGGGGCAGTTTTATTGGAGAGCACAGGAAAGTTCTCAGGAGTTTGAGTAGACTGACTAAGAACTAGGTCAGAGAAAGAAGGGAAGGCTGTGCTTGAGGTCATGCTTGGCGTGGGCTTATACAACTTTATATTTAACAAACTTGTCACTTGTAGACTTTTTTCGTACATGTGCACAGCAGTCTTCTCAGGATCAATGCATTCTTGTGCTTGTTCATTTGCTTGTACAGTCCCTGCTTCGCCATGTACATCTGATTTCTGATCATTTCTCCGCATTTCTGCATGTACTTTCTCTTCCGGAGTTTCCTCGTGTGTATCTTGGCGTCCTCCATCTTCTGCCTGCAAGGTTGTCAATCTTGTTCCATTTTCAATATGTTGTGTACTTGGAATAGGTGCTTTTGGAATGTCAGGATTTTCTTTACTTACAGAGTTTTCACTTACTTCCTTAACTAGTTTGTCTGGGGTTTGACTGATTGACACAGAAATCTCTGTTTTGTCTCTTTTTGTCTTCTTTGGCCTTGCCGTCAGTCTTTTCCTTTTCCTTTTCTTCCTCCGCCTGGATGCCTCTTTGCTGGTAAGTTTTAGCAGAATCTTCTGCATGACTCTATTTGTCGCATTTGCCTTTTGATCTCCGTTTGTGCCTTCGTCAGTTACTGAATCACACTCTGACAAGAGGCCTCCATTGGCCTTTGGTTCTGATTCAGCGGAGACGTTCATTTCGTACTCAGGACTTGTTTTCTCGGCGGAAACATTCGTGTATTCTTCACAAACAGTAGGTGATTGTCTCATGTCCAAGGGCTTGTCAGCTTCACATGGTGCAGGACGAAAAGGAGTTAGGCAACTGTCCGATTTAGTTTCGGGTTTATTCCCTGCTAACCATACCACAGAATCTTGATAGTTCAAATTTTCGTCTTCTTTCTCTTTCTCCGAATTAATTTCAGGTGTTTGATCGATCTTGTTCTCGAGATCAGCTTTACACTCCGTGGCACTAACTTGAGGTTCGTAGATACAAGGTTTCTCTTCTTCCCGCCTCAGCGAATCAGAATGGAGTGATGTGTCTATCAGGTCTTTCCTCAATCTTAACTCTCCTCTACGCTGTCCTAAACGGGTTTTACACTGTTTCTTTCTTCCACTATCCCTATTGCTAATAGATCGATCATGCTGTTTCAAGTGGATTTTAACCGAACCGCTCTGAGAGAAAGATTTCCCACAAAGCTTGCACCTGTATGGTTTTTCGCCTGTGTGAACTCTCATATGGCGAGTCACTTTGGATGACTCTTTGAAACGCTTTTTGCAGATTTTACACTGGTAAGGCTTTTCGCCCGTGTGGATTCTCGTGTGACCCTGTAAGGCTGAAGCCTGGGTAAAACCTTTCTTGCAAATGTTACAGACATACGGCCGAAATCCTGTGTGTATTCTGATATGTATTTTCAGGTAACTCAAATGAAGAAAAACCTGCTTGCAGACACAGCACACATAGTTTGCATTCGCATCCCTCTCCCACCGAAATAGAAAATTCTCGTTCCTACAGCTCCTGAAGCGTAGCCTGGGTAGGGATGGCTGCATAGGCCTATCCCGATTAATGGGGGCGCGCCGAGCCCTGTGTGGAGAGGAGTCGACGACCAAGGGGGAAGGAAGGGCCTGGTGACGATCCACTGGAGGTTCACCGACTTCATTCTCAAGGGCGCCACCGGGACGGCTCCTGAAGTTATATGGCGTAGCTCTTTCAGCCCTGGACCTCCGATTCTTGTACCTCTTTGCGCTTAGTTCTGCTGACGGACCTTCATAATCGCTTGACTCGAAGGAATCGCTTTCTTGGAAGTGACTCTTCGTGTGAGCTTCTAATTTGCAAGACCGAGAAAATATGGCGTCGCACTGCAAGCAACTGTAAAGATCAAACTCTGCCATTTTCAGAAACAGTAAACCTGACTTTCTACAAAACGGAGCACTTCATATCGATCCAAACAGATTTTTTTTTTTACATCATTTCACTGGCACGAATTTATTTTCATAAAACACACTAAAAATGTATTACAATAGACCGTACTGTTTATAACTCTCTCAGCAGATGCCGTCACACTAAACCTGAATAGTTACCACCATTTGAAACGTATGCTTTTGCTTTTTTCTTGCCTCTGATGTGAAAATTCTTTATCTTGATGACAGTCCCCTGCACTTCCTCTGTCATTTCCTTCATGTTTTTCTTACCCGATGACGGATAAGTGCGTTTCCCTGTAAATGCAGCAACCACGACAATCTGTAAGATGAAATAAGTTGATGAAGTGAGTTTATGCAAGCCGAAGAAAAACGGTTGTTAAAGTTGAGACTACTTGAAATACTTTAGCAGCAAGTTTATGAATAAACGCGTATAAATTATCTTGAAAACACACTTACGAAGAAAACAAACAACTACATAGTTCAGCAAATACACACACACACACATACACCTACACACAAACACACACACACGCACACACACACACACAAACACACACACACGCACACACACGCACGCACACACAAACATACAATCACACACACACACAAACACGCACAAACACACACACAAACACACACACATACACACAAACACACTCACACACACACATACACACACAAACAAACACACACATACAAACAAACAAACAAACAAACACACACACACACACACAACGCCTCAGAATCCTCACCTGTTGAACACGCTGTCTCATCAACAGTCTTCGTTGTCCATCTTGAGGTTAAAGAAATTCTTTTACGTAACACCTGGACTTCAGCTTCAAGAACATCGTGAAATTTTCTCTGCTTACATGGTATGTTTTTACATGCACCTGCAAAGGGTATTAATTTTTAATGGATATGATAGATATAGATAGAAAGATAGATAGATAGATATAGAGGGAGGGAGAGATAGATAGATAGATAGATAGATAGAGAGAGAGAGAGAGGGATGAGAGAGAGAGAGAGAGAGAGAGGAGAGAGAGAGAGAGAGAGAGAGAGAGAGAGAGAGGAGGGGGAGGGAGAAATATATATATATATATATATATATATATATATATATATAGAGAGAGAGAGAGAGAGAGAGAGAGAGAGAGAGAGAGAGAGAGAGAATAATTGTAGTAATCCTTATAACAGTGATGGTGATCTGATGATAATGGTGATTATCATGATAATGATAATAACAATAACTATAGTAAAAATAACGATACTATTACTACTACTTCTACGATTACTAGTAATATAAATGGTAGTGAAAATAGTAATGGTGACAATAATCATATCAACAACAATAATATTATTGATAATAATAATAAAAAGAGTGACAGTAATGATAACAAAAATAATAATTATAGTAGTGATGATAATAATAATAATAACTATAATGATAATGATGGTAATAATAATAATTAATAATCATAATAACATGAATAATAATAATAATAATAATAATAATAACAATAATAATAATGATAACAAAATTAATAATTATGCCCATGATGATGATGATGATGATGATGATGATGATGATGATGATGATGATGATGATGATGATGGTGATGATAATAACAATAACAATAACAATAACAACAACAATAATAATAATAATAATAATAATAATAATAATAATAAGAAAAAGATAATAATAATAATTATTATTATTATCTTTATTATTATCATTATTATAATAACGATAATAAAAATAATAGAGAGAGAGAGAGAAAGAGAGAGAGAGAGAAGAGAGAGAGAGAGAGAGAGAGAGAGAGAGAGAGAGAGAGAGAGAGAGAGAAGAGGAGAGAGAGGAGAGAGAGAGAGAGAGAGAAGAGAGAGAGAGAGAGAGAGAGAGAGAGAGAGAGAGAGAGAGAGAGAGAGAGAGAGAGAGAGAGAGAGAGAGAGAGAGAGAGAGAGAGAATGAGTGAGAGAGAGAGAGAGAGGGAGAAAAAAGAAAGAAAAAGAGACTGACATAGACAGAGACAGCCAGAAACAGAGACAGATAAACAAACGAAAAGAGACACACAGAGAAAAAGAGAAACGTGATCAAACAGAAAGGAATCAAGCTACGCATAGAGATTACCACCACCAACACCAATACCACACAGTTTTCTCCCTACAGTAAAATACCTACACCTTGATTTTAATCCCCTCGCATCTGGGTGCCAAATTCAGACAGTGAGTTTTAAACATGAAAACACACAGAGGAAGATCAGCACCATTTTACGTAAACATTAAGCTTACTCATACACAAGGTATGTTTACCGTTATACATTACATTCCTCGGCTAGGCAGTCATCCAGAAGAGAAGAGAAGAGAATGAAAAAGTAAAAATTAAAGCGGGGAAAAAAATTACAGGGACAACGGTAATAACATAACGTAAAAGAGAATGAGATGAAAGAAAGTGGGAAAGAGAGAGAAAAACATGTATAATAATGAAAGGGGGAAAAACAAGTAAAAATCGAACGGTGAGAGGCATAAATCGAAAAAGAAAAAGAAAAAAGAAAAATAACGGCCGACAGAACACAAAAAAGAGAAAGATACTGATGATAATGATAATGACGATGATGATGATGATAATGGTGATATTATGATAATAATAATAATAATAAAATAATAACAACAATAATAATGATAATAACAAGGATAAACTAATAATAATGATAATAAAACAATAATAATGGTGATGGTAATAATCATAATCATAATAATAAAATTATAATACCAACATGATTTTGTTCAGTACTAACAGAAGCAGTTATATAACTGTCTAAAATAAGGTTAAGCTAAATAATGAAAACACACAGAGGGAACTGGGAATCTGCTCTAACCACGCGTAGACGCAGACACACACACTCGCACACGCACACGCACACGCACACGCACACACACACACACGCACACACACACACACACACGCACGCACACACACACGCACACACACACACACACACGCACGCACGCACGCACACACGCACGCACGCACACACACACACACACACACACACACACACACACGCACACACACACACACATATATACTTATGTATTGTACATGCATATACACAAGGATAAAGGCTCATACATGTTTACAGTATATATGATACGCATTTGTTATACACAAATGCACAGAGGCATATAGGCTTGTATCATAGACATTTGTAACTACACATATCACTTCACATAGATTTGATATAGAAAATTCGACATCTGTTAAAGACAAAATTATAATGAACGTTATTTCTCTCTCTTTAAATTAGGTTAGACAAAACTTCAAGTGTTTTTCTTTCAAGCATAAAAACTACGATTAAGCATACATAGACCTACACATACATACATATAAAGAGGCATTTAATCGTAGGAACGCTGTACAGTACATTGATACGTGTATTTAATATACATATATAGGCCTATATGAACATGACATAAATACATATAAATCACCAGCTTACATAAATTGTGATACAGAAAGCAAAACAAAATGATAAAAGATAAATAGATAAATAAATAAATAATAATGATAATAATAATAACTTCGCTCGAAAATATGTTAGACAAAAATTGCTACTCTATTTAAATATCATAAGTTTACGGTTAATTTAACCAAAAATCTTCACGACTGATCTTTATAACTTCAACATTAATTTAACTTTGTTATAGATTTTTTTTTTTCATTTTGAATATAATAATTCGAAGGCTTATTATTCATAACATTACATATCATATTGGAAAATACGTGATACGTATCAAACCCATTTATCAACATCCTTCCAAAGAGAAATTTTATTACCAAGAAATCTACTTAGCATTTGCTTTAATTCCAGCCTTCATATAATTCTAAAAATACTTACATGTGCGCCTTTGATTGTCACACGAAGCACTGGAGTCTTATTTGTCACATGGGAGTAAATATTGCAGCTTTTGAAGCCAAATTAATGAGACTTTAACGCAGAAATTATAAGCTCTCCATTTTTGCGTTTTTGTCTCTCTCACGTGTCAAAAAAGTGGACTACGGGCTTAAATCAAAAATATGATAAATTCTGTTTTCTTTACGATTAAAAGATCGTTTATTCCTTAATGTATTTATATATTAATCTGTAGTATTTCTGTAGAATATAATGCCTAGTTGTGATATAAAGTACATGCTTGTGAAGATGAAAGAAAAAATAAGTATCCCTTGAATTCCAAATTTGTCAGCGTGTTTTTTTTTTCTTTCTTTCTTTCTTTTTCTTTGTTATAACGAAACAATATGATGCAGATATAATATCAAACCAATATTATGCATAGTATATTTAGCAACAGGTCATACAAGATAGGTAATCGGAATGAAAGATATACATAAAAAAGAAGAAAAAGAAAAAGAAAAAAAAGACGTGCCTTCCGTTGACATTAGGCTTTATCTGCAGCGTCATATCTGCATTTTTTTTTTTTTTTTTTTTTTTGCTGCCAAATTGTAAGTGTTTTAAATGTAAGCTCAGCCCATACCATATACCCATACCTATTAGCATATACGTAAAATGCTAAATACTTTTTATGTTTTATTTTGTAACTCTTCAGTTGAGTATTTAAAAGACATGTTATTATCAAAAGCTTATGGAAATAAGATTATAAAGAAAGGTATAATGTGTATTTTTAACCTCAAAAGAATCAATAAAACGTAATACAATTTGACATCATAGACAACACTGATAAATGGGTGATAAAAAATAATTAAACTCACAGAGACAGTTTATTATTATTATTGTTATTATTATTATTATTATTATTATTATTATTATTATTATTATTATTATTATTATTATAAATACTGTACATGTGTTTTTGAGATTTATCAAGAGGCAGATAGATTAATAAATACTGTCGAAGTTCAGAGTCACAGCCAGAGCAATACTTACGAATTTGTGTACATTTTGATAGGTGGCGAGTGATCCTGCGAATAATGTTCCACAAGCACTAAAATATCACCATATGCATGATATTAATGATATATGATAATAATGATAATAATAATGATGATAACAGCAATCATAATGGTAATGATAATAATGATAATAATAACAATAATAATAATAATAATAATAATAATAATGATAACAATGATAACAATAACAATAATAATTATAACAATACTAACCATGATAATAATTATCATTATTACCATTATCATCACTGTTATCATTATAATTATAGTAATATAAATAATAAGTATGAATATGAATATATTTTAGAATCATGTTGTATCCTTTAACCCACCAGGTATAAAAAAAATTCCTATCGATATCTACTAACGAAATAAAGCAAGAAATATTCGGCGTAATTAATGAATCATATTTTTGTTATAATCATTATCATCGCTGTCATTGTTATTGTTATTATCACTGTCTGTTATCTTTATTATTGTATTATCATTTACCATTTATAATTGTCAACATCGCCACCATGTGAATAATAACTTTAACAATAATGATATAGCATGATAGGACCGAGGAAGTCCATCAAGTAACTTATGCAATTGCAGTGATATGGTTGTTTTTAGGACAGTTATGTTATAACACATAATTCTAGCATGTGATGTGGCATTCAAAACTCAATTACTATAATCATATCATTTCTTGTACATGTAAACAGCCAAATGAGACTGTGTGTAAGACAGCTCATTTTGTTCGAGCGTACGACACTTTGATCCGATGGGTTTTTCGTACGCCCGACAGCGTCGATGCTCCGCTCGCACTACTTGAAATCATTGCAAGTATTTGGCGCTACAGATAAAGCCTATCGTTACAAATGAAAGTCGACTGTTGTTCTGTGAGTGCAAAGATGCAAAAATATCTTGGCTTCTTTTCTTGTGGTATTTCAAAGGGGTTTCCTGATAGATAGTGAAATGTTAAGATGTTTGGTAGATATCCTTCTTTTACGAATGCACTCCACATATACATACACATATAGACATATACATAACACACTCGCGCGGTCCCACTCTTACATGCATCCCAGCAACCTCCTTTCTCAACCTCCATCCTTTAAAACTAGAAAAAAAAAGCTTTAATTTTGCGACAAGAGCCCACGTTCAATGGGCATCTTGACTTCATGCTCCATGACTAAAATCTGTCCTGCTTCGCCCGATCGATGTGTGTGTGTGGGTGGGTGTGTGTTCGCAGAAGAGATGAAGAATTATCTCTTTTAATAGACTATCGACAAAGTCCAGCACACCAAGCTCTTTCAGACGCTGAACACAGTAGATCGAGATGGAAAGACCAGAGAATACTCCAAAATCTATACTGGGAACAAGAAGCTATTATAAAAATAGGCGGCGTGCAGTATAATGCCAAGATAATTCAGCATGGCGTACGATAAGGATGCGTGGTATCTCCCGACCTTTTTTTTATCTTTACAGCGAAATGATACTGCGTCCCGTAGATCATGTAAGTTCTTGATGGGGTGAAAATGGGAGGCCAGATCATCACGAAATTACATGAGTCAGATTCAGAGGGTAAACTGCAAAGAATCCAGGATGTAGTTTCCGGAATAAGTAAAGAGAGTCAGACGGGTAAAAAATCGAATGCATGGCTTTATCTTCACGTCAAATGAAAAAAAAAGTAATATGAATACTAGGATTGCCTTATCAAAAGAAACCTTTAACACAATGAACACCAGACTGAAGAGCAGACACATCCGTCTAGACACCAAGAATAGTGTCTTGAAAATATATGTTTGGCCGTTTTGAACTTACGAATGTGAATGCAGGAACATCAACATATCTACGAAAAAAAGTTATTGGTCATACTAACAGACATGGTGATTTATAGAAACCTTGCTTTGTTTGGGGGGAAAATGAAGTAGAGAGCGTGGTACGCAAAGGATAACACTATCAAGGCCTAGACACTCGGCCACAGAAAACATCATTAGGAATAATAACTTCGTCCATATACCTGGTGATTGAATGATCGCCAATGCATGTAGCAGGTCTGGCACTTCATCAACCAATACTTATATTCGAGTGTGTGTGTGTGTGTGTGTGTGTGTGTGTGTGTGTGTGTGTGTGTGTGTGTGTGTGTGTGTGTGTGTGTGTGTGTGTGTGTGTGTGTGTGTGTGTGTGTGTGTGTGTGTGTGTGTGTGTGTGTGTGTGTGTGTGTGTGTGCGTGCGCGCGAGTGTGTTATGTATATGTCTATATGTGTATGTATATGTGGAGTGCATTCGTAAAAGAAGGATATCTACCAAACATCTTAACATTTCACTATCTATCAGGAAACCCCTTTGAAATACCACGCAAGTAATAGAACGCTCGTCTTTTAAGAAATTGTATGATACTATGGTACACTTGACCTCAAAATTACGTAATACATCCTGTACATGTAGAATGACCGGAAGCTTCTGTATCAAGGGTTGCCAATGGTATTTCTTGTGCTGTATTTGGCAACGATAATAAGAATTTCATACAACGAAATCCCCCATCATTAAATTTACATACTAGATTTTGTGAAATGTATATTCTGTGCTGTCCACAAGCAGAAAAAGAAAAAAAAAATATCCATTAAAGTTATTATATACCTTATTAATCAAATAAACTTCATCAATTTATTATACTGTGTAACCAACAAAGTAAGAAGAACATTATGGTTCTTAGAAAACAATTAATTTACATCATTACTATGCTGCCAGGAAACAAATTTGGCAATTTCCTTACCCCATCACAGGAAGCGAAAATAAAAATGTTTATGACATAAAAAGACAAAGAAAATTATACCAAACATCAAAGAAGAAAACGTTCTATGGGTAACTACTCTAATCATTATCATACGACGAATGCAGTACATCGCGACCAACGTAGAAAAAGTAGGGATGAGAATTAGCATTCTCACAGTGCAATAGATGTATTTGAAAGCTTTAGATTATATCTAAATGTAATATAATCGATACCGGCCCAAATACTTCCTCGTACTGTGAAGATATGCTTACTCATTCGTTGTTATACATTTCATTTGGATTATATATTCTGAGAGGAATATGTTTTACTTACTTTATTTTCAGTGAAACAAACACACGATCTCTCTCTCTCTCTCTCCTTCTCTCTCTCTCTACTCTCTCTCTCTCTCTCTACTCTCTCGCGTCTCCTCTCTTTTCCCGTCCTCTCTCTCTCTCTCTCTCTCTCTCTCTCTCTCTCTTCTCACATTCATTCTGTGCGTGTGTGGGGTGTGTGTGTGCGTATGTGTGTGTGGTGTGTGTGTGGTGTGTGTGTGTGTGCGTGTGTGTGTTGTGTTGTGTGTGTGTGTGTTTGTGTGTGTTGTGTGTGGTGTGTGTGTTTGTGTGTGTGTGTGGTGTGTGCGTGGGTGTGTGTGTGGTGTTCTCTCTCTCTTCTCTCCTCTCTCTCTCTCTCTCTCCCCTTTCTCTCCTCTCTTCTCCTCTCTCTCTCTCTCTCTCTCTCTCTCATATTCTTCTTTTTGTGTGTGTGTGTTGTTGTGCGTTGTGTGTGGGGGTTGGGGGGTGTTTTGTGTGTGTGTGTGGGTGTGTGTGTGTGTGTGTGTGCGTGTGTGTGTGTGTTGTGTGTGTGTGTGTGTGTGTGTGTGTGTGTGTGTGTGTGTGTGTGTGTGTGTGTGGTGTGTGTGTGTGCGTATGTGTGTGTGTGTGTGTCCTCTCTCTCTCTCTCTCTCTCTCTCTCTCCTCTCCTCTCTCTCTCTCTCTCTCTCTCTCGTCTCCTCTCTCTCTCTCTCTCTCTCTCTCTCTCTGTCTCACATTCATTCTGGGGTGGGGTACGTATGTGTGTGTGTGGTGTGTGTGGGGTGTGTGTGTGTGTGTGCGTGTGTGTGTGGGGGTGTGTGTGTGTGTGTGTGTGTGTGTGTGTGTGTGTGTTGTGTGTATAAGATGTGGAAAATTTTCTATTTCTGTTACAGGATGTGGATAATTCTATTTCTATTACCAGTGGACACGTGGCTGTTTTCCACGTGGATCCAAATGTCCCAAATAAGAACCACCCGCTCAGCGAGGGCGGAGGTCACATTTTATATCTGACCTCGTTTGACCGGAGTTCGTGTCAAGCGACCAGCGCGGTAGGTCAGCTCCGCCCTCTCTCCGAGCAGCTGCCCCTGGCCTCCCGCGGCGCTTTTTGACCCTTTAGACCCAAATCGCAGGGGTCGTCGTAGCGTGTGTTCACCCCTTTACGTGTGTTTTGCGTCCCTGTCAGCCACTGTAAATAGAGTACGCATAGCCCGTTACAATCTGGGGGCAGGGTGGCGCTGCGTCCTTCCGCTCGCAGCATGACGCAAATCTCCGAAGAAAATCCGCTCGACCGCTTCAAAACATGGCTAAGAAAAAAAAACACGTAAGTACACGTTTGGGCCCCTTTCTTATTTCTTTTCCCTTCTTCTCCCATAATGTGTTAAGCCGTTGTTTTTTTGTTGGGTTAATAGGTGCTAAGGACAGCAAATGGCACGTTCTCCACTATTCTTCCACCTCAGATCGCATTCCGTGCGATCGAGTATGTGATCAAAAAACATGAATATCGTTCGTTAGTTAAGTAATTAATTATTTTCTCTCGTTTTTAGAGATTTATATTGTTTCATCTGCAACGAATTTAACGCGTTCGTGATTTTATCTTATCACGAATACCATTTCATTTTTTCTCGTTTCCCTTTCCCTCGCCCCCGACCTGACCTGACCTCCTTTCTCTTTTCCCGTGGGTGGCGGCGTGGGTAAGGTCAGATACCACTTGGTTTCCCTCTAATTTGGAAGCAAACATATCATTTTTACATTGCTTTTTGGGGACACGTTCTATCGCGCTAGAGCGAAGCAGGTTAAAAAAATTGTATTATTTGGATATAGCGTAGGATCTTCCCCATATCATAGTGCCAGGATTGCCCGATATTGCCCCGTGGTTGCGTAAACGCCTAATAGATCTGCGCTCCGTCGTTCGAAGTAGGTGCAATAACCGAAGTTATTCGTTCGTTCGGCTTCCCTTTGAGTCGTGTGACCCGCGGTTACGTCCGTTAATTAATGTAGGACTAGGGTTTAAGCTAGAATCATTATTCGCTTATTAATCACACCTTTCTCACCCTCTTGAAGTCGCTTGCATGTTTTGGGTACCCCCAAGCGTTTGTGTGATTCGGAAATTTATATATCCTTCGGAATTTTGCGAGCGCCCATTACAGATACGCAGAAGAGAGCAGGATATTATATTCCTGGCTCGAGTCCTTTAGTCATACGGCATTTGGGTATAGGATCCCCCCGTTATTGAGTTTTTTTTGAAGTCTGACGTGCAAAGCTAGACATTACCTCGACAGTTCATATTTCTGACCCCGAGAAGATTTGCTTGATAAAAATTGGCGAAGGTTTATTCATAACATTACATTCTATTGGAACAATACGTGATACGTATCAAACCCATTTATCAACATCCTTCCAAAGAGAAATTTTATTACCAAGAAATCTACTTAGCATTTGCTTTAATTCCAGCTTCATATAATTCTAAAAATACTTACATGTGCGCCTTTGATTGTCACACGAAGCACTGGAGTTATTTGTCACATGGGAGTAAATATTGCAGCTTTTGAAGCCAAATTAATGAGACTTTAACGCAGAATTATAAGCTCTCCATTTTTGCGTTTTTTGTCTCTCTCACGTGTCAAAAAGTGGGACTACGGGCTTAAATCAAAAATATGATAAATTCTGTTTTCTTTACGATTAAAAGATCGTTTATTCCTTAATGTATTTATATATTAATCTGTAGTATTTCTGTAGAATATAATGCCTAGTTGTGATATAAAGTACATGCTTGTGAAGATGAAAGAAAAATAAGTATCCCTTGAATTCCAAAATTTGTCAGCGTGTTTTTTTTTTTCTTTCTTTCTTTCTTTTTCTTTGTTATAACGAAACAATATGATGCAGATATAATATCAAACCAATATTATGCATAGTATATTTAGCAAACAGGTCATACAAGATAGGTAAATCGGAATGAAAGATATACATAAAAAAAGAAGAAAAAGAAAAGAAAAAAAAGACGTTGCCTTCCGTTGACATTATGGCTTTATCTGCAGCGTCATATCTGCATTTTTTTTTTTTTTTTTTTTTTTTTTGCTGCCAAATTGTAAGTGTTTTAAATGTAAGCTCAGCCCATACCATATACCCATACCTATTAGCATATACGTAAAATGCTAAATACTTTTTATGTTTTATTTTGTAACTCTTCAGTTGAGTATTTAAAAGACATGTTATTATCAAAAGCTTATGGAAATAAGATTATAAAGAAAGGTATAATGTGTATTTTTAACCTCAAAAGAATCAATAAAACGTAATACAATTTGACATCATAGACAACACTGATAAATGGGTGATAAAAAATAATTAAACTCACAGAGACAGTTTATTATTATTATTGTTATTATTATTATTTTATTATTATTATTATTATTATTATTATTATTATATTATAAATACTGTACATGTGTTTTTGAGATTTATCAAGAGGCAGATAGATTAATAAATACTGTCGAAGTTCAGAGTCACAGCCAGAGCAATATTTTACGAATTTGTGTACATTTTGATAGGTGGCGAGTGATCCTGCGAATAATGTTCCACAAGCACTAAAATATCACCATATGCATGATATTAATGATATATGATAATAATGATAATAATAATGATGATAACAGCAATCATAATGGTAATGATAATAATGATAATAATAACAATAATAATAATAATAATAATAATAATAATGATAACAATGATAACAATAACAATAATAATTATAACAATACTAACCATGATAATAATTATCATTATTACCATTATCATCACTGTTATCATTATAATTATAGTAATATAAATAATAAGTATGAATATGAATATATTTTAGAATCATGTTGTATCCTTTAACCCACCAGGTATAAAAAAAATTCCTATCGATATCTACTAACGAAATAAAGCAAGAAATATTCGGCGTAATTAATGAATCATATTTTTGTTATAATCATTATCATCGCTGTCATTGTTATTGTTATTATCACTGTCTGTTATCTTTATTATTGTATTATCATTTACCATTTATAATTGTCAACATCGCCACCATGTGAATAATAACTTTAACAATAATGATATAGCATGATAGGACCGAGGAAGTCCATCAAGTAACTTATGCAATTGCAGTGATATGGTTGTTTTTAGGACAGTTATGTTATAACACATAATTCTAGCATGTGATGTGGCATTCAAAACTCAATTACTATAATCATATCATTTCTTGTACATGTAAACAGCCAAATGAGACTGTGTGTAAGACAGCTCATTTTGTTCGAGCGTACGACACTTTGATCCGATGGGTTTTTCGTACGCCCGACAGCGTCGATGCTCCGCTCGCACTACTTGAAATCATTGCAAGTATTTGGCGCTACAGATAAAGCCTATCGTTACAAATGAAAGTCGACTGTTGTTCTGTGAGTGCAAAGATGCAAAAATATCTTGGCTTCTTTTCTTGTGGTATTTCAAAGGGGTTTCCTGATAGATAGTGAAATGTTAAGATGTTTGGTAGATATCCTTCTTTTACGAATGCACTCCACATATACATACACATATAGACATATACATAACACACTCGCGCGGTCCCACTCTTACATGCATCCCAGCAACCTCCTTTCTCAACCTCCATCCTTTAAAACTAGAAAAAAAAAAGCTTTAATTTTGCGACAAGAGCCCACGTTTCAATGGGCATCTTGACTTCATGCTCCATGACTAAAATCTGTCCTGCTTCGCCCGCATCGATTGTGTGTGTGGGTGGGTGTGGTGTTCGCAGAAGAGATGAAGAATTATCTCTTTTAATAGACTATCGACAAAGTCCAGCACACCAAGCTCTTTCAGACGCTGAACACAGTAGATCGAGATGGAAAGACCAGAGAATACTCCAAAATCTATACTGGGAACAAGAAGCTATTATAAAAATAGGCGGCGTGCAGTATAATGCCAAGATAATTCAGCATGGGCGTACGATAAGGATGCGTGGTATCTCCCGACCTTTTTTTTATCTTTACAGCGAAATGATACTGCGTCCCGTAGATCATGTAAGTTCTTGATGGGGTGAAAATGGGAGGCCAGATCATCACGAAATTACATGAGTCAGATTCAGAGGGTAAACTGCAAAGAATCCAGGATGTAGTTTCCGGAATAAGTAAAGAGAGTCAGACGGTATAAAAATCGAATGCATGGCTTTATCTTCACGTCAAATGAAAAAAAAAGTAATATGAATACTAGGATTGCCTTATCAAAAGAAACCTTTAACACAATGAACACCAGACTGAAGAGCAGACACATCCGTCTAGACACCAAGAATAAAGTGTCTTGAAAATATATGTTTGGCCGTTTTGAACTTACGAATGTGAATGCAGGAACATCAACATATTCTACGAAAAAAAAGTTATTGGTCATACTAACAGACATGGTGATTTATAGAAACCTTGCTTTGTTTGGGGGGAAAATGAAGTAGGAGAGCGTGGTACGCAAAGGATAACACTATCAAGGCCTAGGACACTCGGCCACAGAAAACATCATTAGGAATATAACTTCGTCCATATACCTGGTGATTGAATGATCGCCAATGCATGTAGCAGGTGTGGCACTTCTTCAACCAATTATTATATTCGAGTGTGTGTGTGTGTGTGTGTGTGTGTGTGTGTGTGTGTGTGTGTGTTTGTGTGTGTTGTGTGTGTGTGTGTGTGTGTGTGTGTGTGTGCGTGCGCGCGAGTGTGTTATGTATATGTCTATATGTGTATGTATATGTGGAGTGCATTCGTAAAAGAAGGATATCTACCAAACATCTTAACCATTTCAACTATCTATCAGGAAACCCCTTTGAAATACCACGCAAGTAATAGAACGCTCGTCTTTTAAGAAATTGTATGATACTATGGTACACTTGACCTCAAAATTACGTAATACATCCTGTACATGTAGAATGACCGGAAGCTTCTGTATCAAGGGTTGCCAATGGTATTTCTTGTGCTGTATTTGGCAACGATAATAAGAATTTCATACAACGAAATCCCCCATCATTAAATTTACATACTAGATTTTGTGAAATGTATATTCTGTGCTGTCCACAAGCAGAAAAAGAAAAAAAAAATATCCATTAAAGTTATTATATACCTTATTAATCAAATAAACTTCATCAATTTATTATACTGTGTAACCAACAAAGTAAGAAGAACATTATGGTTCTTAGAAAACAATTAATTTACATCATTACTATGCTGCCAGGAAACAAATTTGGCAATTTCCTTACCCCATCACAGGAAGCGAAAATAAAAATGTTTATGACATAAAAAGACAAAGAAAATTATACCAAACATCAAAGAAGAAAACGTTCTATGGGTAACTACTCTAATCATTATCATACGACGAATGCAGTACATCGCGACCAACGTAGAAAAAGTAGGGATGAGAATTAGCATTCTCACAGTGCAATAGATGTATTTGAAAGCTTTAGATTATATCTAAATGTAGATATAATCGATACCGGTCAAATACTTCTCTCGTACTGTGAAGATATGCTTACTCATTCGTTGTTATACATTTCATTTTGGATTATATATTCTGAGAGGAATATAGTTTTACTTTACTTTATTTTCAGTGTACAAACACACAGATCTCTCTCTCTCTCTCTCTCTCTCTCTCTCTCTCTCTCTCTCTCTCTCTCTCTCTCTCTCTCTCTCTCTCTCTCTCTCTCTCTCTCTCTCTCTCTCTCTCTCTCTCTCACATTCATTCTGTGCGTGTGTGTGTGTGTGTGTGCGTATGTGTGTGTGTGTGTGTGTGTGTGTGTGTGTGTGTGTGTGTGTGTGTGTGTGTGTGTGTGTGTGTGTGTGGTGTGTGTGTGGTGTGTGTGTGTGTGTGTGTGTGTGTGTGTGTGTCTCTCTACTCTCTCTCTCTCTCTCTCTCTCTCTCTCTCTCTCTCTCTCTCTCTCTCTCTCTCTCTCTCTCTCTCTCTCTCTCTCTCATATTCATTCTGTGTGTGTGTGTGTGTGTGTGCGTATGTGTGTGTGTGTGTGTGTGTGTGGTGTTGTGTGTGTGTGTTTGTGTGTGTGTGTGTGTGTGGTGCTGTGTGTGTGTGTGTGTGTGTGTGTGTGTGTGTTGTGTGTGTGTGTGTGTGTGTGCGTATGTGTGTGTGTGTGTGTCCTCTCTCTCTCTCTCTTCTCTCTCTCTCTCTCTCTTCTCTCTCTCTCCTTCTCTCTTCTCTCTCTCTCTCTCTCTCTCTCCTCTCTCTCTCTCTCTCTCACATTCATTCTGTGTGTGTGTACGTATGTGTGTGTGTGTGTGTGTGTGTGTGTGTGTGTGTGTGTGTGTGTGTGTGTGTGTGTGTGTGTGTGTGTGTGTGTGTGGTGTGTGTGTGTGTGTGTGTGTGTGTGTGTGTGTGTGTGTGTGTGTGTGTGTGTGTGTATAAGATGTGTATAATTCTATTTCTGTTACAGGATGTGGATAATTCTATTTCTATTACCAGTGGACCACGTGGCTGTTTTCCACGTGGATCCAAATGTCCCAAATAAGAACCACCCGCTCAGCGAGGGCGGAGGTCACATTTATATCTGACCTCGTTTGACCGGGAGTTCGTGTCAAGCGACCAGCGCGGTAGGTCAGCTCCGCCCTCTCTCCGGGCAGCTGACCGTGGCCTCCACGCGGCGCTTTTGACCCTTTAGACAAGTCGTAGCGTCGTCGTAGCGTGTGTTCACCCCTTTACGTGTGTTTTGCGTCCCTGTCAGCCACTGTACTAGAGTACGCATAGCCCGTTACAATCTGGTGGCAGGGTGGCGCTGCGTCCTTCCGGCTCGCAGCATGAACGCAAATCTCCGAAGAAAATCCGCTCGACCGCTTCAAAACATGGCTAAGAAAAAAAAACACGTAAGTACACGTTTGGGCCCCTTTCTTATTTCTTTTCCCTTCTTCTCCCATACATGTGTTAAGCCGTTGTTTTTTTGTTGGGTTAATAGGTGCTAAGGACAGCAAATGGCACGTTCTCCACTATTCTTCCACCTCAGATCGCATTTCCGTGCGATCGAGTATGTGATCAAAAAACATGAATATCGTTCGTTAGTTAAGTAATTAATTATTTTCTCTCGTTTTTTAGAGATTTATATTGTTTCATCTGCAACGAATTTAACGCGTTCGTGATTTTATCTTATCACGAATACCATTTCATTTTATCTCGTTCCTTACCCTCGCCCCCGACCTGACCTGACCTCACTTTCTCTTTTCCCGGTGGGTGGCGGCGTGGGTAAGGTCAGATGACCACTTGGTTCCCTCTAATTTGGAAGCAAACATATCATTGTTACATTGCTTTTTGGTGACACGTTCTATCGGCGCTAGAGCGAAGCAGGTAACAAAATTGTATTATTTGGATATAGCGTAGGATCTTCCCCCATATCATAGTGCACAGGATTGCCCGATATTGCCCCGTGGTTGCGTAAACGCCTAATAGATCTGTCGCTCCGTCGTTCGAGAGTAGGTGCAATAACCGAAGTTATTCGTTCGTTCGGCTCCCTTTGAGTCGGTGTGACCCGCGGTTACGTCCGTTAATTAATGTAGGACTAGGGTTTAAGCTAGAATCATTATTCGCTTATTAATCACACCTTTCTCACCCTCTTGAAGTCGCTTGCATGTTTTGGGTACCCCCCAAGCGTTTGTGTGATTCGTGAAAATTTATATATCCTTCGGGAATTTTGCGAGCGCCCATTACAGATACGCAGAAGAGAGCAGGATATTATATTCCTGGCTCGAGTCGCTTCAGTCATATACGGCATTTGGGTATAGGATCCCCCCGTTATTGAGTTTTATTGAAGTCTGACGTGCAAAGCTAGACATGTACCTCGACAGTTCATATTTCTGACCCCGAGAAGATTTGCTTGATAAAAAATTGGCGAATATTTTTTCATGTCACCATTCATTCATGCGTACATTCTGTCGCATATCATTATATGTTGAATTCAATGTGGTAGTTGAAATAATCTTAAATAGCTAGCATTGCTAATTTACTTCAGTCTTGTTATAGCGAACGTTAATATTCGTGTTTGTGATTCATTCTCTGTGTGAGGTCACTCTCGCTTCCCTCTCATTAACGATAGCTGTCACTCACACGCATACACACACACATTCAGCTCACTCACACACACAGGATAAAAGACACTGACCCTTTTCATTGTCTTAGTGCCGGCGTAAAGATTTATCTCTTTAGCCCGCAATTTTGTCTGTCGCTGTCTGTGTACAAGTTACATCTGTTTCTTATCTGTGTGACGACTATGGTTCAAATAGATCTACGCGGATCGGCGATGTCGTTCCCTTATCTATTCTCATATCTATCAGAGATGGGTGGTAGTTCAAATAGGTCTATGCGGGACCGCTACTGACATTCCCTCTTCTATTTTCTTCTTTACCTTTGTGAAAATAAAACACAAAAATGAAAAAAAAAAGACGAAAATGAAGTTAAAAACCAACATTAAAAATCCGTAAAATTGTTATGAATAACCGGCTAGTGGTAACTACCACCCCATCTTCTCTGTTGCCTTTCTTTTTCTCTTACTCTGGCCCTTAGGTGTATGATCTGGCTCCCCGACTTTATATTGCAGTCGGACCGACACGGCACCGAAGGAGGACCCTTAGGATGCTGTGAGAAGGACGTCATCGAAGATCGCCATAGGCCCACGGACCAGGATTTTCGTCAGAATAGGAATTAAGCCGTCCCAGCGTAGTGGAAGGGCGTTGCCTGCTGGACTCCCCTTACATCCAGCGAACCAGCACCTTTGCCGCAGGTACCAGTCGCCGCAGAATGCTGTGCATAGGCGACGCCTGGCGGACGCCTGCAGATCCGGTCAACTCCAGGAGCTCGTAGCGCAGGTATCAGCCGGCCCTGAGATGCCGCCCCTGCCCCGACGCCCGTAGATCCGGATGAAGATTACGAGGACGTGTGGACGCGAGAAGGACCTGGACGAGATCTGTGAGGACGTGTGGACGAGGACGCCACCGAGTTTGGCCTGGGCCAGGACTACGAGGAGGTCAAGACGAATCCGAAGTCAAGGAGGACCTGTGCGAGACTTTCGAGGACGTGTGGACATCGAGGACGAGCAGATTACACCAAGGACCAGGAGGATGAGGACGACAGGGACGAGCAGCCACAAGGATGCACCAGGACGACGCACGAGAACGAGACGACCAGCCAAGTTAGGTCACCCTTGAAGGCGCCTCGAGGGCGAGGCGCGAGTAGGTGGCCGAGCAATATAAGATGTGGATAATTCTATTTCTGTTACAGGATGTGGATAATTCTATTTCTATTACCAGTGGACCACGTGGCTGTTTTCCACGTGGATCCAAATGTCCCAAATAAGAACCACCCGCTCAGCGAGGGCGGAGGTCACATTTATATCTGACCTCGTTTGACCGGGAGTTCGTAGCCAGCTACCAGCGCACTAAGGTCAGCTCCGCCCTCTCTCCGGGCAGCTGACCGTGACCTCCGCGCGGCCCTATAACCCGTATAACTAAACATGTCGTGTTCTTATACTTCGTGGTGTTAACTCTCAGAAATAAAGAGTCAAGCCGTTAACAAGTATAACTACCCTCTGCTCACCATTGTACTAAGGATGATAGCCTTTTACAGTGTGTGTGTGTGTGTGTGTGTGTGTGTGTGAGTGTGTGTGTGTGTGTGTGTGTGTGTGTGTGTGTGTGTGTGTGTGTGTGTGTGTGTGTGTGTGTGTTTGTGTGTCTCTCTCTCTGATATGTATATATATATATATATATATATATATATATATATATATATATATATATATATATGTATATGTATATATAATATATAT
>NC_051390.1:46045060-46047560 GCF_015228065.2 Penaeus monodon | reverse complement strand
CGACAAAACCCAAACCAAAAAAAAAAAAAAAAAAATAAAAGAAAAATAAAAGATAGTGATGACTACAATCGAGTACTTGGATGATGAAATATGTCTATGTAGGAGCCAGAATAATGTATAATATTCTTAATTTATTCTCTAAAAATTAAGGAAAATTGTTATTAATTAATAAAAGAAGAGATCGGTGAAGAATAAAGACATGATATCATTAATCTTTTTTTTTCCCTTTCAAAAAAAAAAAAAAGAGAGAGGAAAAGAAGAAAAATAAGATGAGAAGAGAAGGAGGAAGGAGAAGGAAATGAAAAAAAGGCGAAAGGCAAATAAAATCTGGAAATGAAATATCAAAACAAAACTTGTAAAAAGAAAAACAAAACAATATCGTGACTTAACATTTAATTTCCCAAGACATAAAACGTATGCAGGTCGGTATAATTGAGACGTAATGAGGAAATAATAAAAAAAAGAAAGGTACAAATAAAAAGAAGAGAGAGATATAAAAAGAATAATTACCAAAAGAAAGATTAAGAAAAAATCGGGAGGGGAATGGCAAATAAGAAATAAACAAAGAAAGGAATATTTGCCAATAAGAGAACAAGAAAACGAGAAAACGGTTGAAAGAAAGAGAGAGAGGGAACACGTACCTAAAAAAAGGAGAAACTGGACAAAAGAGGAAGAAAAAAAAAAGACAGAAGAAGAAACGATGAAAAATAATGAATGAAAATAAAGAAATAAATGATACCAAGAACAAAGCAGTAAGAAATTACATTAATGATTATGATGAGGACAATAATAACACTAGTAATATAGATAAAAACAACAATAACAATGAAAATAACAACAACATTCAAAGATCAAGAAATGGAAAATAAAAATAAAATAAAATAACAGAAGGTACGTAGAAAGAAGAAATTAAGAGAAAAAGAGAAAGATGACAGACAAAAAAAAAAAAAAAAAAAAAAGGGGAAGGGGATGAATACGTAACAAAAAACAGAAGAGAGAAGAGAAAGGGCAAAGGCGAATAAAGATATGTAGAAAGATGAAGAGAAAAACAAGGGAAAGCTGAAAGGAGACAAAGAAATGTATGTAAAGCGAAAAAGGAGAAAGGTTAATGGAAAAGAATGAGGATAAATGAAAGGAACGATTAAAAAAATAACTAGGAGGAAAAGAGGAAGTGAGAGAAAGGGAAGAAAGATAAGTTAAGAATGGAGAAAGGTAAGAATAAGAGAAGAGAGGAAGGAAGCAAGAGAGAGGAAAAAAGAGAGGAAAGTAAGAAAGAATACAATATATATATATATATATATATATATATATATATATATATATATATATATATATATATATATAAAATAAAGAGCAGAACCACCCTACAAACCATTAATAAAAAAAAATGAAAATCAGTAAAAAAAAAAAAAAAAAAAAAAAAAAAAAAACTGTGAAACACAAGAAAAAAAGTAAGAAGCATGAAAGAACTTTAATAAAAAAAAAAAAAAAAAAAAAAAAGGAGCGAAAGAGAAAGGTGCAAGAAGACAGAGATAGGAAAGGAGCACATACCCCCCCCCCCCCCCCGCTAGCCACCCGCTGTACACACCCCAAAAAAAAATAGCTATATGGAGCAAGAAGGGTCGACATTCTCCGGTTTTTGTACGTTAAGCGACCGAACGAGAGAGGCAGTTGTTGGGTATTTTCATATTTAAGGGAATGAATTCTTAACATATTGTGAGGGTTACGGGCAATAATTCTGTTTCGAAAAATACTTTCTATGGTTCGCTTGGAGCTTGAATGACAGCGGAAATCAGGGATATTTATTCTCACGCTGTTTTGCCTGTTGATCATATTAGTTGTTTTCTATGGACCAATTTCAATTTTGAGACGGAGTCCTTTCCCATTTCAATCCGATATTTCCCTTGAAACTGTTTGATGTCTTAGAATTTAAATAAAAAATCGATCTTGAGAGAAATTACAACAGATAATCTACAGAATATGAAAATTGTGGGGAAAAAAATACAGCGAGACCGGGAGAGGGATACCTCTGATAATACTGATAATAATAATAATGATAATGATGATAATACTGATAACAATGATAATGATAGTAATGATAATGATAATAATAACAATGATGATAATGATAATACTGATAAAAGCAATAATGATGATAATAATGATAACTGTAAATGACACAAATGTTAATGGAAATAATGGTAACAGTGCTGCTGATAATGATAGCAATAATGATAGTGGTGTTGGTAATGTAAATAATAGTAATGATAACGATGATTATGATAATGATGATGGTGATGATGATGAGGTTGGTGATGTTGGTGAGGATGATGATGATGATAACTATGATAATAATAACAGTGACAATAATAATAATGATAATCATAATAATAATAATGATAATAATAAAACAATAATAATAGGAATAACAATAAGGATATCAACGATAATAATAATAATAATAATAATAATAATAATAATAATAATAATAATAATAATA
>NC_051390.1:46037560-46040060 GCF_015228065.2 Penaeus monodon | reverse complement strand
AGGGACACCCAGGCACTCATCGGCCAGGCGGTCGCGCTGGCTCCCGCCGAAGAGGACCAGGCGCCCGCACCTCTGGCTGCGCCTGCACCGGCTCCTGCCCCAGCACCGGCTCCTGCTGCTTTTGACGTTCGTATCTCGGCCTCTGCTCCAGGCCCCGCCCCAGCCCTCGCCCCTGCCCCTGCCCCCGCTCCTGCCCCCGCCCCTGCTCCGGGTAGCTTTGCGAGAACTTCCTTGTTCGCTCCTGGTCAAGCACCTGGTTTCATTGCTGCCTCTGCTCCCGCCTCTGCCCAGGCCTCTGTTTTCACAGCTACCCCTGCACCTTTTCTTTCCCAAGCTGCCCCTGCTCCCGCCCCTGCCCAAGCAGCTTTCTCTGCTGCCCCTGCTCCCGCCCCTGCCCAAGCAGCTTTCTCTGCTGCCCCTGCTCCCGCCCCTGCTCAAGCAACCTTCATTGCTGCCCCTGCTCCCGCCCCTGCTCAAGCAACTTTCACTGCTGCCCCTGCTCCCGCCCCTGCTCAAGCAACTTTCACTGCTGCCCCTGCCCCCGCCCCTGCCCAAGCAACCTTCATTGCTGCCCCTGCTCCCGCCCCTGCCCAGGCCTCTGTTTTCACAGCTACCCCTGCTCCTGTTCCTGCTCAAGCAGCTTTCTCTGCTGCCCCTCCTCCAGTCCCTGCCCTAGCTCCTGTTCCATTCCAAGTTCCCGCCCTAGCCGCTGCCCCTGCCCCTGCCCCTGCCCCTGCCCAGGTGTTCTCCGTGGACCTCCCCCGGCGCGCCGAGAGCCGCCAGCCAGGGCGAGCCGCCTCTTTCATCAGCGCCCACACGTTCCCCATCACCAGGTTCGGAGGGGGCGCTGGGGGGCGTCGCTTCCAGATAGGGGGCGCGGCCGTCCCAACTCCCTTCGGCACCAGGCTCAACTCCTTCAGGAATTAGAGGCACTTGCTGGGTCGTTCTAGGTCGTTCGAAGTCGATTTACCTCGTTCCAAGTCGTCCCAAGACGTTTCAGGCCGTACTGCACAGTCCTAAGAAGTCGTGCATGGTCGTAAGGTGGTCTAGATGGTATAAGATCGCGTTCTAGGTCGTATCATGTCGTCCTTTGTCCTTCTCGAGGGCGGAGAGACGTTCAGCATCGCATCGGGTCGTCCTGATGTCTTAAGAATAGGCATCACTCGCCACTAACAGTCTCGATAGTGAGTGTCATTACTGTTAATGGAAATTTAGATCACGTGCCTTATCTCTTGTTACATATATATTTTTTAGTCTCTTATTTTCCTTGTTATCTATGTTATTTGTTTTTCCTTTTTTCCCTTTTTGTCTGTTCCCTGTTATCCATTTTCCTGTTTTTTTTTTCGTATTACTGCTTGACGGTGATTTTCTTGAATGTCGTTGTTTTTACTGGTTTTAAGCTATCTTTTTACAGTTATGTACTTTCTTCGCTTGTACAGTTATATTTTTCTACGTATTTTTTAAACCCTGATGTATTTTTATACAAATATATTTTTTATACATTTTTATTGTTGAATAAAAAACTATTTCAAAATAATCCCACTTTCTAATAACAACCTCAGTGTCATTATAATATTATTGGTAATTCTAGACAGATCATATGAATTAATCATTTAATTTGAATCTAATTCTTAAAAAAAAAACTGGTCTTGATATGATTATAACATTAAAGTATTTGCATTGATATTAATCTTGAGAATTAAACAGTGTTTATAATAATTATTGTAATGATTAGTTTTACTGATAAGAATATTGTAATTAGCATATTGATGATGATGATAAGTGATGATAATAAGAGTAATGATAATGATAGCGATGTGAATGATAATACTGTGAGATGATAGCATTAGAGATGATAATGCTATGATAATAGGAATAATGATAATTGTTATTATGATTATCAACGATGATAATAATGATAATCACAGAGTAACGATAATGATAATTATAGTTATGAAAATAATAGTATTTTTTTTATAATTGTAATAATAATGATGTTAATCATTATAACAATGATTTAATAATAATTATAATAACAATAGTAGTGATAATAATAATAGTAATAATAATTATAAAAATTATAACAATAATGATGATGATGATAATGATGATATTGATAATAATTATTATACTACTACTACTACTACTAATAATAATAACAACAATAACAATAATAATAACAAAACAAATAATGAAGATAATAATAATAATAATAATAATAATAATAATAATAATAATAATGATAATAATAATGATAACAACAACAACAACAACAACACCAATAATAATAATATCAACAGCAACAACAATAAAAATTATAAAGATAACAAAAACAGTAATGATAATAATGATAATGATAATATTAGCAGTAATGACAGTGACAATAATAATAATGGTAAAAGTAAGAACGATGATAAAGACAACAATACCATTAATAGTAGTAGTAATAATAATAATGACAATAGATATAACAATAAGAGTAATAATAATGATAATGATA
>NC_051390.1:46017560-46020060 GCF_015228065.2 Penaeus monodon | reverse complement strand
AGCAACCGAAAAGAAACACGCAACCAACACAAACATCTCGTAAAAGCAAAGAGTCTGGTTTCGTCAAGTAATGTGTGAAAAAAAAAAAAAAAAAAAAAAAAAAAAACACGTGATTAGTTTTTCTTTTGCGTTCGGGTACGCGACTTCCTACGTTCTTGCTTTCAGTTGATATTTTAAAATGGCTTTTAGGTCCGTCTTAGCAAGCATGGGGTTCACTTGGCGTGTAAATATGTCTTACGTTCGAATGCCTTTATGTAATGATAAGTTATCCCATTTATTATTATTTTGTTTTGCTTTTTATTGATGAAGGGAAAATATTGGCAAATAAGAGAATTACTCTTTCTGTCTTTCTTCCTGTTTCTCTCTCTCTCTTCTTTTTCTCTCCTCTCTCCTCTTCTCTCTCTCTCTTCTTTTTCTCTCCTCTCTCCTCTTCTCTCTCTCTCTCTCTCTCTCTCTCTCTCTCTCTCTCTCTCTCTCTCTCTCTCCTCTCCCTCTCTCTCTCTCTCTCTCTCCCTCCCTCCCTCCCTCCCTCCCTCTCTCTCTCTCTCTCTTTCTCTTCCCCCCCCCCCTCTCTCTCTCTCCTCTCTCTCTCTCTCTCTCTCTCTCTCTCTCTCTATATATATATATATATATATATATATATATATATATATATATATATATCTTCTCTTCTTTTAACGGTAGGTTCATGTCTGAGCCGCCGTGGTCACAGCATGATACTTAATTGTAGTTTTCATGTTGTGATGCTCTTGGAGTGAGTACGTGGTAGGGTCCCCAGTTCCTTTCCACGGAGAGTGCCGGTGTTACCTTTTTAGGTAATCATTCTCTCTATTTATCCGGGCTTGGGACCAGCACTGACTTGGACTGGCTTGGCCACCCAGTGGCTAGGCAGGCAATCAAGGTGAAGTTCCTTGCCCAAGGGAACAACGCGGCGGTCGGTGACTCGAACCCTCGAATTCAGATTGCCGTCGTGGCAGTCTTGAGTCCGACGCTCTAACCATTCGGCCACCGCGGCCTTGACGATCATGGGCTTCCATGATTTTTTCTTAGCAATTTAGAGCGGTGGTTTGCCATTGCCTTCCGCCCGGTGTTTTTATCGAGTCACCATCTCTATTTACCCGGCACTGACTTGGGTTGACTTGGTCCCCCAGTGGCTAGGTAGGCAATCGAGGTGAAGTTCCTTGCCCAAGGGAAACAACGCGCCGGCTGGTGACTCGAACCCTCGAACTCAGATTGCTGTCGTGACAGTCTTGAGTACGACGCTCTAACCATTCGGCCACCGCGGCCCCTCTCTCTCTCTCTCTCTCTCTCTCTCTCTCTCTCTCTCTCTCTCTCTCTCTCTCTATATATATATATATATATATATATATATACACACATACACACACACACACACACACACACACACACACACACACACACACACACACACACACACACATATATATATATATATATATATATATATATATATATATATATATATACATATATATATATATATATATATATATATATATATGTATATATATATATTATATATATATATTCATATATATGTATATGTGCATACACACACACACATATATACATATGCATGTGTGTGTATATATATATATATATATATATATATATATATATATATATATATATATATATATATATATATATCATCATCATCATTTAACGGTTGGTTCATGTCTGAGCCGCCGTGGTCACAGCATGATACTCAATTGCAGTTTTCACGTTGTGATGCTCTTGGAGTGAGTACGTGGTAGGGTCCCCAGTTCCTTTCCACGGAGAGTGCCGGTGTTACCTTTTTAGGTAATCATTCTCTCTTATTTTATCCGGGCTTGGGACCAGCACTGACTTGAGCTGGCTTGGCCACCCAGTGGCTAGGCAGGCAATCGAGGTGAAGTTCCTTGCCCAAGGGAAACAACGCGGCGGTCGGTGACTCGAACCCTCGAACTCAGACTGCCGTCGTGACAGTCTTGAGTCCGACGCTCTAACCATTCGGCCACCGCGGCCTTGACGATCATGGGCTTCCATGATTTTCTTGGCAATTTAGAGCGGTGGTTTGCCATTGCCTTCCGCCCGGTGTTTTTTTTTTTTTTTTTTTTTCCGAGTCACCATCTCTATTTACCCGGCACTGACTTGGGCTGACTTGGTCCCCCAGTGGCTAGGCAGGCAATCGAGGTGAAGTTCCTTGCCTAAGGGAAACAACGCGGCGGTCGGTGACTCGAACCCTCGAACTCAGATTGCCGTCGTGACAGTCTTGAGTCCGACGCTCTAACCATTCGGCCACCGCGGCCCCATATATATATATATATATATATATATATATATATATATATATATATATATATATATATATATATATATATGTATATATACATACATACATATATGTATATATATGTATGTATATATATATGTTATATATATATATATATATATATATATATACATATATATATATATATATATATATATATATATA
>NC_051390.1:46000060-46002560 GCF_015228065.2 Penaeus monodon | reverse complement strand
AAATGAATATTTTCCAGTCCCTCGTCATGCTACAGCTGATGGGCTGGGTGTTTCTGCCGGTCTTCATAGCGAGCGGGGTAAGTTATTATTATTTTTTTATTATCATTAATCTTATTCTTGTTCTTCTTATTTATATCACTACTGCTATTGCTGTTGCCATCATTAGTATTAATCTTATTCTTACTATTATTTGTATTATTACTACTATTGTTGTTGTTGTTGTTTTTACTATCATTATTATTGAGAATATATCAATGCATGTTATGTGATTATGTTGAATATCTGTTACCAGTGTTGTTATTGATCATAATAGAATAAAAAGATAAGTCAAACGTAACATACTAAATCACTTTGAATATATTTTGAAAACAGGTTTCTACAGTGCCCGAATACATGAAGAAACGTTTCGGAGGAACAAGAATACAGATGTATCTCGCTGGACTCTCACTCCTGCTCTACATCTTCACCAAGATCTCGGTAATTATGTGTACTTTCGTGTGTGACTTTTCTCTGGGATATCTAGAGTAAAACGCCTAATGCAGTTTGTTTTGTAGATTTATGCTTGCTCGGTAAAGTATGATGATTGAGGGTTATACAGTGTCACTAGTACATTTATTTTTTTCTAAGGTATGTAGTGATAGTAAGTGGTGATAAATGGAGCCTGCTGTAATCGTGCAAGCATACCTAGAATCATGATAGATTTCAATAAAATCATTTCACCCAAAAAATAAATGTAAAAATATTCTGCAGTTACGCGCGTAACAGAATTCGCAATAGAAGTCATAAAATTCACGCAGCGGAAGTGGAGGCCAAGAGTTTCATGATTGTATGCCATTTTCAATGACAATAGATTTTTTTAAAGGGACAATTGGGCCGTCATTATATATTCACGCAATAGTCACACGACCAAAGGAACTATTGTTTATTTTCTGATATCTTATGTTTGCATTTCCTGACAAAATGAAGCCGTTTTTTGTGTTTCAACATCCGGCTCTGTCTGTCTATCTCCATACTTGTCTCAGGTATAGTAATGCTTCTTTCCAATCTAACTTTCAGTTTTATAAAGAATTCAAATAAACCAACTTTGTACCCTAACATAGCTCCGGTGTACTTTTCCAGGTCGACTTGTACTCGGGCGCTCTGTTCATCAACCAAGCTCTACAGTGGAACATCTACCTCTCCATCATGGCTCTGTTGGCCTTGACGGCTCTGTGCACCATGACGGGAGGGCTGGCAGCCGTCATCTACACGGACACACTGCAGTTTTTCATCATGATCGGCGGAGCTTCTATAGTCATGATCAAAGGTGAAATGTCATTGGTATGAGCATGCGATGACACAGGGATGCGGCCAAGCATTCCTGTGCCTGCCTGTGCTTACTCACACACACGCACAAGCACTGACTGACGGAACAATACCATTTACATTTGCATTGTGCTGTAGCATTCCTAGACCCACATCATAAATGGAGCCTCATACGCCTTATTGTCTGGGAAGGACATGTAAACAGCCGCTTTGATTTCAACGTTATATTAATTCCTTCCCGGTCACTTTTACAGTATATATATATATATATATATATATATATATATATATATATATATATATATATGTGTGTGTGTGTGTGTGTGTGTGTGTGTGTGTGTGTGTGTGTGTGTGTGTGTGTGTGTGTGTGTGTGTTTGTGTGTGTGTGTGTGTGTGTGTGTGTGTGTGTGTGTGTGTGTGTGTATGTATGTGTGTGTGTATGTGTGTGTGTGTGTGTATGTGTGTATACATATGTATATATATACATATATATATATATATATATATATATATATATATATGTATATATACATATATACATACATATATACATACACACACACACACACACACACACACACACACACACACACACACACACACACACACACACACACACACACACACACACACTGCCACTTTCAGACACGGGCAGACAGAAAAACGAATAGTCAAATAGAAATAAAGACTACACTACATGCAACCAAACTGATTTATATGGATGTGACATACAAATAACATGAATGAGCGTAGATAAACAGTTCATATTTCATTTATTACATTTCCTTGATTTTTTAAGATAACCCTTCCGCCTTCCCCTCCTCCTTCGCAGCCTTCCAAGAGGTCGGCGGTTACGAAGGGCTGCAGTACAGATACATGCAGGCTGTACCCAAGCTGGTGCCTGCGAACACGACCTGCGGGATACCTCGGGCTGATTCCTGGGTCATGCTGCGAGACCCTGTGAACTCTGACCTGCCTTGGCCTGCCTTCCTCTTCGGCCAGACCCCCGCTACCATCTGGTATTGGTGTGCCGATCAGGTCAGTGTAGATAGGTATAATATATATATATATATATATATATATATATATATATATATATATATATATATATATATATATATGCATGTATGTATGTATAAATGTATACATGTATGTATTTCTGCATGAGTAAATAGTTAGCCAGAGAGATAAATAG
>NC_051390.1:45990060-45992560 GCF_015228065.2 Penaeus monodon | reverse complement strand
TGACATATGCTTATGAAGTCCTGTGACACAATTCTTATAACAGTCTCATGCACTGCTAGCTAGTCATAGCTGGTATTATTATACAAGGACTATTTATATGTCATGTTTCTACATGATAAAAATAGGGAGATCTGCCACTCAATGTTACAATTTTAATGCATCAGTGCAAAGTATGTTGAATGTGTGAACAACAGCATGTAACACATGAACTCAATAAACTTAAATGGACAATGTGATCGTCAACATTGTTGAAGAAAACGTAATAGGTAACTATGAAGTAAATAATATAATATATGAATTTTTAAAATCAATCTTTGGTTTATAATATTGCACATGATATTTTGTTTGTTTCTTTTTTTTCTTCTATCTTCTCTTCTTTTTTTCATTTCACAATAGCATTTCCCAGTAAGAAATTCCTTTGTACCATTTGTAGTTCATCTGTTAGGTAAAATTACCCTTCTGCCATGAAGGTTAAACTTACCACTAGATCTCAGGACTCCAACAGCAATAAAAGAGGCATGGAATATTTACAGTACACTTGGTAAATTTCTTTATCGTTTTTTCTCTCATTTCTCATTTCGTAGATAGCAATCAGAAATCAACTTATGATTTGGAAATATGCCAGAAAACATAAACATGGTTTTATAAAATCTTTATGGGTTTATTGAATTAATATAATTTCACATATTCTAGACCTCCCCTTAAAACCCTTCCATGAAAAGTAGTAAGATCAAAAATCTGTGTACACAGTCCATATGTGAAACAGAAAGCCATAGATTACTTCCCTAAGAGATACAGTGTAGAAAGAAGAGCTTATATGGATAATATTTTATTGATCAACTAATCAATGATAAGGCAAGATATACAATATATGGTGGATGGGTAATTTTGGGGTATTATACCTATTTGAGATTACAGATGGAGGAAGTTGGTGGAGAGGGAGAAATTGGCATTGCAAGCTGGGTCATTGGTTTCATACGAGACCAAAGTGAACTCATGTCTTCTAAAAAGGAAAAAAGAGACATTGAAGTATAGATAAAGAGAATTTAGGAATATATTGCCAACCTGTAGCAGCTACGGAACTTGCCACCACATGCCATTTAATATTAAATATTCTTAACATGTATGCATAGCTAATATATAAAAGTATTTTGCCTAGACTATTGTTTAATCATAATTTGCTATATTTTATACCCATAACATAGCAACAAGAACTTTTATAATACACAAAAGTGGTCAACAAGACAAGGTCTGCCGAAAGAACACACAACCCAGTGGTTCACCTTTCACTTTGCACTCACTTCTGATATATCCTCAGGGTGATCATATGCTACAGTCAGTATAAAAAAGTTTACAGCAGAGTCGTAGGTAACACAAATTTAACAACAGTGAGACCAACTGCAGCATGTGTGTTAATTGCCAGACCTATTGAGGGCAACAGAAACCGCCTCAGGTAGCTGTACATTCCTCAGTATGGCACCAGAAAAAAAGAGAAAACACACACAACTAAAATAAGAAAACAGAAGAATAGTATAACCAGAATAGAATAGGGAGAAAGTAGCTTGTATTTCCAGTAAGTCTTAGCACTGAGAGAATAAGAGAGACAGAGAGAGAAAAAAAAAAACTGTAACTATAAAACCAACTGTAATGGCTGCTTCTTGGGAAATGCTAGATTATTTCTTTCCAGAAGATTCTATTACATTCCCATCATTACAAAACATTTCCTTTAACATATTATTATTTCTCAACAGACTGTACAGTACTGAAACCTTTTCTGGCTTAAAAGAATACAAAAGGTATGAACAGTACGTCTTTCTTAAGAACTATAAATCAGTGTGATGCAGGAATTATCATTCACATCACTAACATAAATAAATTTGAAATTGTAAACATAAAAAAACAAACACGAATATAACATTGGCTTTAAACATGATTCTTTTGTAAACTCTTATAATACTATGAAATACATGTGTTTTCCATGTAAGCTCACACCTATATGTTCATTTAAATTATAGTAAATAAACTGGCAAACAAATGAATGGATAAGTATCCTTAGGTAGTCCTGGCATTTGCAACATTAAACAACTAATAAGTTACAACTTTAAATTTCAGCAAATAACTTAAATTAAGTTTGCATGTTACCTTCAACTTGACTTTTTAAAGTGTTCTGCACAGCATATGAAAATGTTTTTTTGTTTTTTTTCTTTTATCTTATATATGCAATGAATTTCTCAAAAGGTATTCATGCAGTTACCTTTTACACTGCATTGAAATATTAAAATATTAATGAGTATTTAAATCTGTTATACTTGAAAAGCTATTAATAATCTTTTTTATGTCTTCTTTCAGTTGCTAAGCAATTATACAAGGTGTGTTACTCATACCAGACCTTATCTCGCTTCTAATGTCAAAGGCAAAATTGTAATCAGTCACACTCTGTAATATTCGTAAATACTAAAATTATTACCAAACTTACTGGGAATGTATATTTCACAACAAA
>NC_051390.1:45970060-45980060 GCF_015228065.2 Penaeus monodon | reverse complement strand
AAACATTGTAGGTAGAACAAGTCAAGCATGATAACATTGATTATGTGGAACATAAGATTTTATGCAACTTGTCAGTTTTCTCTGATTCATAGTGATAATGGATTTTGTTGCCATCCTCTCTTTGTGCCCGGAGGTTAGCATGGTAATCTGGAGCTTGCCTCATGGTACTGCCAACATCCCCTTGGTATCCATTTGCTGAATAATGCCTTATTCCGAATTAGGAAAAAAATTGGCATCTTCTTCTTGTTCTTACTGGTGGTGTAAAGGTCTGGAGAAATAGTAAAATGTATACCTCCCCTTAAGATTCTGTGACGTAAGTCGCTTCCCACAGCTCTTGAAAATCCAAGATGATTGTAAGGAATTTCTGTTGAAACATCCATGTGGATGAACATATCCAAAACATCACCAGATTTGCAGGTACAATACTAATGAATTAAGTCCAACTCTATGATGCTTGCCCTGTATGTATTGCTAAAAATTACACAATCCTTGAAAAACACAAGGTCTTTTCAATCACAAGCTTTTGAAATGGCATTTAAAAGTAGTGAACATTCTCTCTCTTCAAGCTGAATAAAGCTTGCACTCTTGCCTTCTACTCTTGTGGGTTTGTATCTTCATTACATGTGGTATCAGTAAGAAAGAAAGGAAGAACCCTATAGTTCTTGTGTGGTCATATCTGTCCACTTTGCAATTGCAGGAATGGCACAAACTTACTGGCACTGACTGTCATACAATCAACCATAATTATCTTATTTATAATTATGTCTTTTATCTAATTTATATTATAATACTAGTAAAGTATCCCTCTATATATAGATTGCATGTGTACGTAAACACTGAGTGCTAGTCAATGAGGCATGGATGATCTTATGCCATTATAGTAAGCAAAATGTTCTCAGGGTTGCTTGACCTTGGCTCTCCTCTCAGGACCTGATTCAGTTCTTACTCCTATTGTCATCTTTCTCCCTATAACCTGTTTTTGTCTAAATCTTCTTTGTCAATCCATTTAGTTTTTATTGCTTCCAAAGAGGAACTTAATGGGTTTGAATGTCATTTATAATTTCTATTTCATTTTGTGATGCAAGAGTATTAAAATAACTGTTTTTCCAGAAGAAGTATAGTTGATGCATGTAATTTGTGTGACTGTTGCATTCTTTCCCTCTTTCTCCCCGTCAATGTGCCAAATGACTCTGTGGCCTAAGACCCCCAAGTTCTAATTTTGTGATCATGCTTTCAAGCTTTTCTTGTGCCATGTGTGATTAGATCCTTAAATATTAATAGCACCACATGGGGAATTGTAGATGAAAGCAATAAGTTATCCAATGCCTGTCTTCCTTATCTATTTACATGTATTCATCTCCCTCTTTCTCACTCTTCTTTACTCTACAGGCCAAATGAGTTTTGTAGGAGTGCTTTGGTGGATTGTAAGGAAGGGTAATATCTCCTGTAATTGTTAGGTCAGTGCTGGGCAGACTTATGACTTTTGCTAATCTCTCTGCATAGAGGTATGTAGCAATGTTGGACAAAATTATTTACACATCTATAAAATGTTAAACTACAATCATATGACAATGTCACATAATTATTCTATGGTATGCACCAACTCAGCAGTTCATGCACATTCCTTTCAAGGAAACAGCCAACAGCCAAATAGTGTGGCTAAACATGGCAGGATGGCTGTTTGATATTATGGCTATATATAGCAACCTGGGCATTTGGGGGTTAATGGACTATATCAAAGTAAAAGAGAATTTCTGCCATTCTCCACTTCTAAGAGATCAATATCTAACTAAAAAAAAAGTAAATCTTATGACCCAACACAGACTCTGAAAATTCAAAACATCCTTAGTCAAAAGTCTTCCTTTATCTCTTTATATAATGAAGAGAAAAAAAAAATTGTCAATAAGATGACCTACAGTCAGTCATATCATTAGTTTCTCAGTAAGGCATAAACAAAGAATCAAATTGAGATTTGTCCCATGGTGTAAATATCTATCCATTCCTGGGCGATATTTATTAGTATTTCAGTATTCAATCTGGTATCTATAGAAGAAATCTAGTGCTAGAAACATGCTACCAAGAAGCTAGTGTTAGTAGATGTGGACAGATACATACGACTGGTTACTGTGCATGGCATGCAGGGAGGGGGAAGAGGAAGTTCAAAATTAATGGTCATAATGTATATTCACATATAAAATATGTATTCCTTCCCCTCTGCTTACAAAATACTGACTGCATGGAATTATCTTAAGTTATTATATAAATCTGAAGATCCCTGAGTGATGTATTTTTTTCTTTCTTTCATTTCTTAATCACTAACTATCTGGGGTGAAGAGCAGTGAAACAGTATAAATGTTCTTAATCTGCTATGAAATTAGTTCTTGATTGATTTATTTTTTTCTTAAAGATGTAGACAATCTAATGTGAAACAAACTTTGGTTGGTATCAAGATATTGTTTTCATATTTTATATTTGTTCACCCAAAACAGCTGTTAAGAGATAATGAATGACAGGTATTAGGAAAAGAATAGAAGACAATATTGTAAGTAATAAAGAATAAATTTCTTTGTAATATAACTTTCATTATACAGTGTCTCTTCAAAGGCAAAGAGAAAGTAGAAGTTTAGCATTCTCAATCTTTCATTCAAGATTACTCAAGATAACTATTCCAAATTAGCACCTGTTATGTCTACTGTATTAACATGAAATGCCATTAAAATAAACACTCTTAAATATATTATTATATTCAATTTACAAAAAATACCTGCAAATTCCTTCTTCATCAAAATCCTTTGTAAAATATACAACTATTCATGCTTTCATATATGTATATTTGAACTAACATGAATAAAAAAATATTGCTAGACACAGCAAATCTAATACTGCATGTGTTCCTTTCTCTTTTAAAGCTGGCACTAGCAACAAGCATTGAGATCTACTAAACTATGCTAAGCATGTAATAAATAGCGCTGATTCTTATAATAGGAGAGTTTGTTTTACCTTGATTCAATTCTATGAGGTTATAGTAGGTAAAGAGAGGTTAAGAAGAGTGAATATCCTGAAGAGGACATTGTGAAGAGTGAAAAGTTTTTTTTTCTGTTTTTGCTAGGTATTTGCTAAATCCAAATGATTTCTAAATCAATGAAAGAATGGAATTTGTCTATAATTTCAGGATAGTTAGAAGCCAGTACATATGCAAAACTCTGTAAAATCAAAATTGAAAAAAAAATATTTTCCACTTAATTTGTGAACAGCCAGAAGCCATTAAATAGTTTGAATGAATTTTGTTAACAAGAAAGCAATAAATATATGAATAAAAATCAGGACTCCACAAATGATGACTGTCTATTTCAACGTACAGTCAAACACTGCAAAATACAGTATAGACAGAATTCCACACAAATCCATGCATTATATCACTACCAGTGAAGTTGGAAAGGAACATCAAAGACTGCACAGATTTATACATATCTGGACAATGCACCCAAGCAAAATACAGTTTATAAGTTAAATAAACACATTATTGTCATCTATTATCCTTATTTTCCCCTAATCCCACTCACTACTACTTTACCACAAACAAGGCGTATATATACAACAAAGTTAAAACACACTTTTTAATGCTATATCTGATGCTGTTAATCCCCCTATTTTCTTCTTTTACTCTTTATCACATATCCTTTCTGTATACTGAACTCCCTAGTCAACAAACACAAAAACACCCTCTTAGTATCCTTTCTCAATTATAAAACAACAACACATAACACATATATCAGACTCCCCCAACATTGCATGCATGTAAAACCCTAGAGACAACAGGTTGGACCACTCACTCGTCATCTCCTGCGGCACGTCGGCTGCCCTCCATGAGAGCACAGGCTGCCTCCTCTGTGGCCATACGCTGGCTTATTGTTTGGTATGTCTTGGTGTTCAGCTTTTCCTCCATTACACCTTGCAGTTCGAAGTCAGTATAGATTTTCTGTTGTTGCAAGAGAGACATAAAAGGTCTATTATTGCAAGGGTTTGGTTTGCTTTCTTTTCAATTATCTATCTAATAATAATAAAGTTAATAATGATAAAAAAGGTTTCTAATAGCAAAAACTGGATCAATTTTGAAGGTTTGTGTGTGTGTGTGTGTGTGTGTGTGTGTGTGTGTGTGTGTGTGTGTGTGTGTGTGTGTGTGTGTGTGTGTGTGTGTGTGTGTGTGTGTGTGTGTGTGTGTGTGTGTGTGTGTGAATATACATCTTGTTTTGAATGTCATTTAATTGTTTGCACCAAAACTGTAAAAGATATATCTATAACCTGATTAACTTTATACACATGAACCTATAATTCACATAAAATAACTGACTGACAATTATCGGACAGGACAGGATGAGGTCAACAGTTTAAATATCACGTGCTTAAAATGCGTAACATCCTAAACTGAAACAACTGAATAAAAAAATATATAATTTCATTTTCTACTTTCTTGAAGTAAGAATCATGAATGAATATAAAGATATTTCATATAAAATATACTTCAGTTTATAATATATCATGCATTTCAAAGCTCATATATTTAAACTAAAACCCTCAATTGTAAAACTTACCCTCCATTGAGGAACAACTAATGATTCTTTTTTTCCCCTTTTTAAGGAGAGGTACTGTCATAAGGACCACATCGAAAGGTAGACATCTAATAAAGGGCAATGAAAAACTCACAGGGGAAAAAAATCATAATACAGTTTTTTTTTAAGTGAGGATTTACTACATTTAACAACAAATAACAAACAAGTCTTTTGTTGCATTGTAGATGTCACTTTAATCAATGATACTTCTGGTTTCCTTCTGTTCAATCATTATAGTTTTTTTTTTCAAATTTGCCCAGAGATTTCTTTGCATGAAAAATATATAGTCATAAGGAAAGAAAATGTGACAGGTTCTATACACATTTTTCTCTTGCTATATTGCTTACTTGTTCTATACACATTTTTCTTCATTACTTCAAGTGAAATTAAGCCATACATGTATTTAAAACTAGGTTACTTATGTTTGAAGAAAAGGGAAGTAAACTGACAGAGAGAAGGTTTTCTGCAATTACATTTATAATTAGCCATGACCCCCATTCTCAATATTCTATATGTTAAACCTTTAAAACTTATGGACAATTAAATCATAATTATCAGAAATATGTTACAGTTACATGCAAATAATATTGATTATCCTAAAAAGTTATTCTCTTGTAGATCATGGATATATATTCATCTGCTGGAAACAGAGGCAGAAAAAGTGAATCACTTAAAATAGTAATGAGCAAAGAGATAGGCACACCTTGTCATCTTTTTTTCTTTTCTTATCAAACTATGTACAAGCATCAGCTCTCATTTTCAAATTCTAATCAACATCTTCATATTGAAATCTAAAGTTCAATTCATAGGTAATACAAAAAATTAATATTTCTGACCAAACAATACAAAATACAATAACAAAAGTACAATACAAACAATGTACAACTTATACGGCATGTGGTGTTCAAGGAAACTATAGGGTTCTCATGCGAAGTGTATTTTATTAACATGCATTTTTTATTATGGGAAGATACTTCCTGTACATACCATGTTGCAAATGAACAATGTCAGAAATGGAAGGATAAATGCAGTTTAATGCCAAAAGAGAGCATGCATCATTACACAAAATGACATGGCACTTGTTTTGTTTGCAGTGCAATGTGAACAAAAAATCAATTCAATAAAACAAGACCAAAAAATAAAATCATATTATCATGTTTGGTAGTTTTTCAGCTGAGGATAAAATTAATCACTGTCACTCCACCAATAGCTTAGTTAACGGCTGATTTCTGAAACTATCTACATTTACCATTCTTTTTCACTTTCATTAAATTAAATACAACACAACATATTACTTATGGGTGTAATATGTTGAATGGAACTGTCAGGATTCAGCCTTAGCATAAAATGCACTGCTGCAGAATATATTATAAATCATTATTTATCTAATGAATGAGTACTCCAGTACACTGCAACACACACTCTAAATGTTTTTACTTTGCCATATGGTTCTTCTTGAAAGAAGTATCATACTAAAAATCATCAAATGCCACAAAAATTAAAAGAGTTATCTGCATTTCTTTATTATGAATAAAACTGATTGTATTCCCAGTCATCAATTAAATAAAGTAATATATGTCTTTTACAAAAACAGACATTTGTCTCCATTAAATTTTTTGCTATCATTCAAGAATCTGTATAATAAACAATCTACAGGAATTCAACTTTTTCAGTCTATTATATATCATTGGATCCTTTCTTGGTTTGACTGTATTACTCATACACTTTCATTTCTGAAAGCATGTATTTACTGCCATGCTAAGATTAAGCACATGTATCTGTCTCCCACAACTCAGTTAAAAGAGATGAATCTCTGCAAAGAAGGAACAGAGAGGAGAAAATGGCAAATGAGAGAAAAGGGATGAAAAACATAATTAAATAGCAAGAGAAAACCAACTCCGTCTATAGCTGTGAGTTGTCGTTCATTTTCCTGATTTATAACTGTCATGAATTCAACCCAACTTCTAGATTCATACCAGGAGCAAACCAAAAAGCTAATATCATTCGCTTACGGATTACTGATTACATTATTATATTCTCATACATCTATTCATATCTCATCCTTGCATATCTTTATATGATATTTAATAACCTCATTTGAAAATGCATTAATTCTAAATATTTATAGTCAATAAAGATAGGAAAACATATTCATCTCCAATATCAATTGATCCATACAATTACTTTAAAAGAGCCTACATAACAAAAAAGGAAAGAGGAAAAAGAAACAGAAATATCATAGAAGAAATAGAATATTATCAAATTTTTGATCTATCAAATTTCTTTGCCTTATTTCAAATTAATTCAGAATATACATTTATATTCTAAGCAAATGTATTTTCCATGGTTTGAAAATCAGCTTCTTATATCATACGGAATCAATGAATATTAAATCTAAGAAAAATAATGTAAGAAACTTGTTTTCATATTTTAAGATGATAATGCAATGTTGAAATAAAATATGACAAAATGCATCTTAGGCACTGATATATCATAAATGTTGGGTAATATCATTCACTGATAATCTTTTCTCCATAGAAATGCAGAGCAGAAAATTTAACTGATTCTTTTTTTTTTATTACACATTACCAATATTGTACTCATTACAGATGAATGCCATTGTTTATAGTGTAGGGTTGAATGCACCAGAAGCCATGGTTATGTTATAAGTGGAGGAGTAAACACTGATTTTTTTCTTTTTATGTACAGAATTAGGACATTAAATTTTGAGCAAAGGTACGTACATATTCAAAGCACATGCAGTGACACAATAGAAGGTTATTTTCCTTTAACAGAAAGTATAAAGAAGGGAGTGAAATGAGTTTGCGAAAAAAATAAAACAAAAGAAGTCAGAAATTATAACTGGGAGATAAAATTTTATTTTATCATGTGCTCTCATAGTATTTTTTTTATAAGCAGGGAAAATATATATAAATACATTTCAGATCATTAACTTAACGTTATTTGGATTCTGGATGTGGCTTTTTTAGATTATCAAACGCTTTCTAATTCATACAGAAATTATTAATGTTATCTTAGGTTAGGCGTACTTCTACTGAGTATGAAAATATTTTTTTTCCTTTCAGTCTTATTCTTATTCTTATGAGTCTGTACAATGTAGCTTATGTATCAAAATTTCCACATAGCTGATATAGATTAGTTGAATAATATACTGTTCAATAACTCATTCATTATTCTCCCTTTTTAGATGCACAGCAGTAAGAGATTACTTAAGAACAATAGTTATTATCATTATTTTTCAAAATCCCATGACTACAGAATCAGAATCATAGCTTTATAAATGAATAAAACACAGCACAGCAAAATATAAACATCGAAACTGTGTGTTAGAGGTAAGATTCTAGAAGATATAATAACACATGTGTAGTAGGTCACCAGCAGCCACCTTCTCCACAGTAGCTCGAAGGACTCCCGTAGATCAAGGGAAGTGTGAGTTCTGTCTATAGGAAGAGTGCTTAAACTCCTGCATGTCAAAGAGAAACACTGGTATATATATATACAGATATAGATAGATATATAGCTTTTACTTGGTGATGGTCCCAAAGCTGCACCAAATAAATATGGCAGCCAAGGCAAATCACATGTTAATAATGGTCTGTAGAACTTGCTTTGCATAGGTAAGTATTGGACAGAAACCGGACGTCAGGAATAATCTTGAATATACGTGAAGTCGCATTATCTATGAAATGTCCGACAAGAGTTTTGGCAACTTTGTTGTGTGGGAGGGAAATTAACGGGTTGCCAAAGTCATTGGTTTGCAGCGCTCAGGCATCTAAACACTCATCCTGCCACGAAAAGATCCTAAGACTAAGACAACAACACGGGACATGGTTTTGACGACGGGAAGGGTTGACTTATTCCTTGAGTTTGCCGCTTCGAATCAGGCGCTGATGCTCGGCCTCCACACGCTGGCTCACCACCATGTAGGCCTGAATCCCAGTCTGTTCGTGGCCTAGGCCATACGCTGTGAAATCTGAGAATATGAGCTGAAAAAAAGCAAATAAACGGAGCCTCAGGTTGACTGCCAGATGGTGCAAGGAGGTGACGAGGAGGTCCAGATTAATAGAAGGAGGCTGTCGATCATGCTGACAAGGACACTTCCCTTCTGATCTCTCTAGAATGACTACTGTTCACTACGCAAGCTATAAGGTATATGTCAAAGTCAGGTCCAAAAAATTATACTTTATGAAAAAAAAAAGGAAAAAAAAGTGATCACCAGGCTATTTCTACCATCTGGACTGAAAGCTAAGGGGGAGAACAGATGCAGCTCAATTCAAAGGATTATAGTTGAAGAGCAAGGGGGGGGGGGCACTAAAAGAAATGAAACCAGAAAATTTGAAAAGCCAGTTTTTCATGGAGAAAATAATCAAAGCCTCTCTTAGACTGACAACATATTTCATGATTCACTCTTCGAAAGGAAAAATTGAGACAAAGTTGAACATGAAACATCTTCAAAAGGCAATGTGATATTCTTTCCTTGAAAACCTGACCTTAAACTGTGATAATACTAAAGGCTAACTCATCAGGTAGCTAGTGCAAATCCATATCCAATTCATTTACAGTGAAAATACTTGTATTCATACTCTATAACAATCTTACATACCATCTACCAAACCAAAAACTAATGAAACAAATTCAACTTAAAAAAGTCAGTTGTGCAACCAACCTCAATCAACATAGCAATGGGACATGTTAAAAAGTGCAAAATAAACTAGGGAACACTACATAGAAAAATTAATAAATGTGTATATATACTCACTGTTCTGAAGCCCAAACAGTCTTAGCAGCATCTAACTCACCTTGACAATGTGTGCGAGGCAGGTGCACTGGTATGGATGGAGGTTGTGGTCGAGTCTTTCGCTCAGCCAAGAACAGATCATGGTGACTTGGGCAGCATACCATTGCTGGGGGAGGTGGTTATGCCTGGGTTTAGAATCTACAGATCATTTTAACTTTGTATTTGCAGTTATTATGGAGTATGTTATATTATAGGCTCCCCCCCCCCACAAAAAAAAGACTAATATTAAACACCTCTTTCAAAAGCCTTTTAAGTGAACATTATAAAATACAGGATTTTTACTCAGATTCTATTGCTCAAGTCTGAAACTTCAAGAAAAGAAATTTCCTGTAAAAGATTTTGATATACCCTAACCACTGAGAGACACAAGATAACAGCCACAGCAACTTCTACATTCAGAGGCTCTGCATAACTGGTAAAGAAAGGTAGTAAGGATTATTGTCCCAGAGATTACTGATTGTTAGCAACAAATCTACCATATTAGATGAAAAATACATTTAAAAGATGCCAAAGAAAAATAATGTAACTTAAAATGCTGTTTGACTGCCTGAAAAACATAGGAATTTACACA
>NC_051390.1:45962560-45965060 GCF_015228065.2 Penaeus monodon | reverse complement strand
AAATTAGAATTAGAAAATGGATGGTTTCAGAAATAGAGCTTGAAGTCCAGCTGAAAAAAAAATAGAAACTGGAAAAAAAAAGGGGGAAAGAAAGTACATGTTAAGAATTATACATTTTTTAATCACTATAAGAAGATACACTGAACCCTATGCTATTATGTATTCTGCTACCAAATATATCTCAAAACTTAAGAACTCTCCACTGACACATACCTAAGTTTGCTACTGGGCACAATATTTGGTGCATTAGGTATTTTGAAATTACATGGATAATAACATAACCACTAGTAATAGGTTACCTTATCAGCAACTGTTAGTCATAAGTTAATGTTCCCACTTTCACCACCTAACAAGAAGTATAAGTTCCAGACATGTACACACATGATCCTGACCAGCAAAGGACAGAACTTGTCAACTGACATTGTTCATGGTCTCAATAAACTAAGCATCTATTTAGTTGTTTTGATGTTCACTTGTAATACTACTAAGCATGACTTGCTTTAGTAATGTTTAGGGGGAAATATATACATAATATGTGGATAGATCATCTGTCCAACCAGTTTAATTCCCATTCATTTTTGTATTCCACTATTATATATTTTTGTTATTATATGCAGGTACATTACCAAATGGTTGTGATAGCAGAGGGTTAGACATACTGTGTGGGTGCAGTTAGTCTAGGACAGTGTTAAATGCTTCCATGATGTTTAGCTTTCAGCTACCACTCTTAACTAGCCTAGTATGTAAAAGAAACAGCTTTGTAAAAGCCTCACCAAGTATTATATAGCCAATCTGTCATAAAAACTTCTGTTGTTCATCCAAGTAAGGTCTGTGAATGGCTCAGGGAATGTAGTCCTTGCCAGTTTGCCTTACTAAAAGACATACCAGCAGTAGACCAATCAAAAGAAGATGCTAGGGAGAGTCAAATCCTCTCCTTAATGAAAACTAGCAATGATACAGGACCTGCTTATGCCCAGGATGGGGTATTTGTGGCGATGCCAGGCAGGGTGCCAAAGGTGGCTTTTAGCCTATGAAACCACACAAGGTCTAACCTCAGACAGCTCATCCGGGTAGGATCATTAAACATTTACACTTTGCATCAGGATGTATGCTCCCACCAATATTAAGGAAAGCTTATTGAGGGTCGAAGTGGCTGCCCTCTTTATACAACCAGTAAGTATCACAAATAACTGACTTTACAGAAATGGATATAATATCCAATTAGCCCTTTGGATTCAGGAATCTCATGGCATGCAAGTGTACCAAAATTACGGCATTATGGGGTGAATGAGGTCCACTGACTCAGCCTCATTCAAAAAATTTTGAGCTTTCAAGATGAGATATTCCCATCACCCTCCATTCAAGATCACAATTTCTCACGACCAGATGTTCCTGTCACCTGCCCCTTGCCCAATTTTTTTTCCAAGACAAGACATTTCTGCCATCCATCCTTTGGTCAAATTTTTTGATGACCTAAATCCAACTTATCACTGGAATACAGAAAACGTTTATTGTAAAATAGCAAAAGACAAAATATTCACAAAACTCACCACATCAACACCATCTACTGCACACAGCTTAAAGGACTGGTTCTTAGCATCCAAGATGACATTCACCATTGCACACATTTCTGATGGGAGCACATAGTCTGTGGACACGAAGCCAGTCCCCTTCTTCAGCCACTGTTGGAATGCCTGGTCCGTTCGTGTTATACAAGATTCAATCATGTCACAAGCCATCAGCTGTTTAGAAGGGAAAGGGAGGGAAGGAAGAGTCTGTTACTAAGTGTATCATAATAAATATAGATTTTTTTTCAGCAGGCAAAGAGTTGGTGTTTCAGGAGCCATCAACTGGTATTCATGGATGATTTTTTTTTCTGGATAAGATATCAAAGTTATCCTTTCTATTATTCAAAACAATTTTTAAGCTTTGTCAACTTTTCCAATAATAAGGATAAAACTTTATTGTCCACTTGTATATCAATTACCTGTGTGCTCTTACTTACCACTTGCCATAACAACAATGAAACAAACTTACATATGTCACATTCTTCCCTGAAAAGAAGAAAAAGAACAAAAAGAAAGAAGAGAGAGAGAGAGAGAGAGAGAGGAGAGAGAAGAGAGAGAGAGAGAGAGGAGAGAGAGAGAGAGAGAGAGAGAGAGAGAGAGAGAGAGAGAGAGAGAGAGAGAAGAGAGAGAGAGAGAGAGAGAAAGAAAGAGAGAAAGAGAAAGAGAGTGGGAAAGAGAAAGAGAAAGAGAAAGAGAAAGAGAAAGAGAGAGACAGAGAGAGAGGAGAAAGAGAAGGAGAGAGAGAAAGAGAGAGAAAGAGAGAAAAGAAAAATCTCACAGAGTATCCTCACACCTTCGTCCCTCCTGATGTATCTTACTTTTAATCTCTGCTCCAGGTGTTTGGCAAAGTCATGGTCAGGCCAGTGAAGATCTCGGATAAAAGATTGTAAAGCATCAAGCTTCCAGAAGAGATCCTCTGAGGTCGCACATCC
>NC_051390.1:45945060-45947560 GCF_015228065.2 Penaeus monodon | reverse complement strand
TGTGTGGTTGGGAAAAAAAGAGAGAGAGAGAAGAAGAGAGAGGGAGAGAGGAGAGAGAGAAGAAAGAGGGAGAGAGAGAAGAGAGAGAAGGGGAGAGGAGAAAGAAGAAAGAGAAAAGAGAAAAGAGAGAAGGGGAAAAAGGAGAAAGGGGGGAAAAGAGGAAGAGGAGAGGGAGAGAAAAGAAGAAAAATGAAAGAAGAAAAGAGAGGGAGAGAGGGAGAGGAAGAGAAAAAGGGGATAGTGGAGGAGAGAAGAGGAAAAGGAAGAGAAGAAGAGAAGAGAGAGAGAGAAGAGAGAGAGAAAAAGAAAGAAAGAGAAGAAGAGAAAAAGGGGAAAGAGAAAAGGAGGAATGAGAAGAAGAAAGAAAAAATAAGAAGAGAGAAGAGAGAAGAAGAAGAGGAGAAGATAAAGGGAACAGAGGGGAGAGAGAGGGAAAAGAGAGGGGGGAGAGAGAGTAGAGGGAAAAGAGAGAGGGGGGGATAGAGAGAGAGGAAAAGGAAAGAGAGGAAAAAAAGAAAGAAAAAGAAAGGAAGAAAGGGGAAAGAAAAGAGCCCCGGAAGAGAAAAAAAGGAGAAAAGGAGAGAAAGAGAAAAAAGGGGAAAAGAGAAGGAGAGGGAGAGAAAGAAAAGAAAAATAGATGTAGATAATGATATAAGGGGGAAAGGAGAGGAAAAAGAAAAGGGGGAGGCGGAAAGAGAGGGGGAGAAACAGAGAGGGGAGGGGAAGAAGAGGGGGGAGGGGAAGAGAGGAAAAAATAGAGGTTTTTGGGAATAGAGGGGAGAGAGAGGGGGAAGAAAGATATGGGAGAGAGAGGAGAGAAAAGGGGAAAAAGGGGGAGGGCGAGGAGGCCCCCCAAAAAAAACCCTGCCCCCTTTTCGACCAGGTTTTTCCCGGGGAAAATGTGAAATGGGCAATAAAATGTGATGTTTTAACAAACCGAATTTTCTATATGTGAAAACAAAAAGAAACTCAAAACCAACACAACCCAAAAAAACAAAAACACAAATCAACATACACACACCCCACCACACACACCCACAACACACCACCACCACACACCCACATATATTTTATATATAATTATTATATTATATAATTATATATAATTATTATATTAATTTTATTTATAACATATCTATATGCTAGCTAATATTATAAGCATATAGTGTTTATATACTACTATATGTACATATGGTGGTGTGTGGTTGGGGTGTGTGGTGTTTTTGTTGTGGTTTTGTTATAAAAATTATATATATATAAATAATATTATTATATATAATATATTTATAATTTTATATATATAAAATATTATATATATAAAATTATAAGGTATATACATTATTATATTTAATTTTGAGGTATATACATATATTATATTACATTAAAATATATATATATATTATATTTAAAAAAAAATATTAAAAATTATAATTTTATATATTATAAATTATATAACTAATATAAATATATTAAAATATGTATATGTATATATACACATATATGCTTACACATACACAAACACATCATAAATAAATAATACACACACACACACACACACACACACATGCATAAATACATATATATATATATATATATATATATATATATATATATATATACATATATATATATATATATATATATATATATATATATATATATATACAATATATATATATATATATATATATATATATATATATATATATAAATATATATATATATATATATATATATATATATATATATATATATATCTGTCATCATACAGTGATGTATACATAATAACATTAAGTAGGTAAGAGCATAAGAAGATAAAATATTCAGTGCAATAAGGATGCTGTGATTACTGACAGCAGAGGAAGTGACAATACCATTAGCGTGGGTATTGTTATCATACATCATATAATAATTTATTCTGAATCAAGATATATTTGAACATCAAATACATTCATAGGGAATAACAATAGCTGGGTCACAGATACCAATTAACTAGACACTCAAAAGGGGGTTGGGTGGGACTAGAATTGTTAAAATTGGAAAACTGTATTCATTGTTACCTCTCAGTTTATTCATCATATTTTCCCAGTTCTTTGCATTAAAACAACTAAAGTTACATTGTGAGGGAAAATCATTACTAATCACATTGCAAGAAAATGAAGTTCAGATATTTTGTTTGCTGAATTTAACATCATTCATTTTATTATCACTATATATGGCTATGTTTTATATATATAGCTGGTAAAGTGCACATCTTTTTAGATTATCTTATAAGATTTGCTGTTTGGTATAACAAGTACATAATGATATTTCAAACAAAAGCAACAAGAAAATTGTCAATAATATAACATAAAATGGTTATATACATGATAATAAGAGATTATAAAATAAATAATTATGGAAAATATTGAACAAGCAGAGAGCCCAAGATGCCATTAGCTAATCAGGTCTACAGTGTCCAGAATGCTTACTCTACAGTCAATCTGGTCACTCTTGTGTG
>NC_051390.1:45925060-45937560 GCF_015228065.2 Penaeus monodon | reverse complement strand
TAAGATCGTAAAGTTTCCTGCTCGCTGACACTGCTGACTCTCCACTCAGGTCCTCTGTGGATACAAGGAAAGCAGCATTGATGTGACAGAAGGTAGGCATTAAAGAGGTGGATGACAGGAGGGATGGGGGAAAGAGAGAGGGAAGAGGAAAGAAAGAGAAAGGGGGGATGATTAAAGGGACGGAAAGAAAAGAAAGAAAGAGGAGGGAGGGAATCAAGAGAGACAGATGGATAGATATAGGGAGGGAGTGCGGGAAGGATGGAAAGAGGGAGAGAAAGTTGGACAGAGAGAGGGAGTGAGAAAGGGTGGAGACATGGAAATATGGGGGGGGGGGAAGAAAGAAGGTATGAGGAAGGGAGGAAAGCAGAGAGACAGGGAGGCTGATTAAAAGGAAGCACTGTGAAAGAGGAGAAGGGGGAAGGAATCACAAAGAAACAAAGAAAATGGGCGAGGGATATAAAGGGAGAGAGAAATGGAATGATAAAGTGGTGTACGGAGAGAGAAAGGAAGAAAAAGAGCAAAAAAGGAGGGATGAGCATGAAGTACAAAAATGGAAAAAGATAGAAAATGCAAATGGAGAAAAAAAGGTGAAAATGATACATAATGGATAAAAAGAAAAATATTAGCAAAGACATCTTGATTAATTCACTTTAAAAAAATCAATTTTCTGCAAACAAATTTCTTTAAGAATGAAAAAGAGATTGCACAGAATGTTACTTTTTAATTTGCTATCTACAAGCAATCAGTCATTCACACTTTGAAATGTGACATTCATATATAGCTCAAAGCTTATGATTCTGTAAATAGGATCGTCATGAGTGCATGTACTGCTTACAGAGAAATAAAAAAATAAATTCATTTTTATTTCCCTGACAGTAGCTCACTATGATAGCTATAATCAGAATATTATCAAAGTAAATACAATATATTCTGATGTGTTCATACAAAATACAAGCAAAATGAAAACTACAACAAAACTACCGCTCATAAATATAAACATATATAACTTCAACTCTCACTCAATCTGAATTTCCAAAAAGCATCATAAAAAAAACATCATACTATAATTAGTTGTTACAAAACTGAAAGACTGAACACAATGACATATGGAAAGCAACAACTAAATCATTATACAAACCTACAATCTACAATAACAAAATACATCAATATACAGTGATCAACATCTATCTCAATGTTCATCATGCCTCAGTAATTGATAAATCTGATGCAGTTAATAAATACCTTGCAGAGTGGTGTCTCCACCTATGGAACACAGACAAAACCAAATTACATTGCTGAATACTGAATCAGTGATAATCATCATGCTTATCGATCTGAAAATTTTTATATAAGTATTTAAACTTAAATTTTCTTTGTTACTGACTCACCACCACACTACGTGAATGAGTAAAACTAGAAGCCCTAAACAATGTTATGAAGTATCTTTATTTATTGACTCATGAAGATTTCTCTCTCATTGCTTTAAATATTTTGAAGTTTTAATTGTGTATAAATCATTAAAAAAAACACACACACAGTACTGATATAAAAAAAACTTACAATAGTTCATATAAATGACAATAACATTACAACATTATCATTAACGTTAACAAATACAATTTAAAATCATTACGCACAAAAAAAAAATATGATGAACAAAAGACATTAACACCAATACCCATAAATTTAAACAATTTATCAGTCTTAAAATTCATAATATCAATATCTCACCTTCAATCTTTGTTTCAGCCGACAAACGGGTATAGTTTAAGAGAGCGGCATTCTCTAGGCACTTCTTAATCATGCCTCTCACCTCATCAGGGGGCACTGGAGTTGCTATATCTTTCATCATTACCTGCATGAAATGAATAGAGTAAATGTTGTGCACAATTAATATAGAATTGCCAAATTAAAAATACACAACAGACACAATGAGCTTTTAATACACATGCAGTGGGTAACATGATATCATGTCAGTGGGTGAATCTCCTCATATCATGAGTCTATGTCCTGACTACTGGAAGGACATAGAATGGAGCATGGACTAATGTAGACCAGTGAGTGAGTGAGTGAGTGAGTGAGAGAGAGAGAAAGAGAGAAAGAGAGAGAGAGAGAGAGAGAGAGAGAGAGAGAGAGAGAGAGAGAGAGAGAGAGAGAGAGAGAGAGAGAGAGAGAGAGAGAGAGAGAGAGAGAGAGAGAGAGAGAGTGAGAGCAAATAGTAATAACCTGCAATTCACTTACCCGTTCAAGTAAAGACAGTGTGGCTTTGAGGGCACCTTCAGGTCGACCAAATGGGAAGCAATACCTGTCAGTGGACAGAGCTCACAATGTTATCAGAACTAATGCAGCACAACAGTTTTAATTCTTCCCTACATTATCCTTTACCTTTTCATATATATTGGGTGATAAAAAGTGGTAAAATTTGGAAGTAAATAGGTAAATAAATCGATGCATAAGTGGTGATAATGAAACTAGGTAAATAAAAATTTCAAAGTCTTTCTACTAGTATAATTAACCATATTTTCTGATCAAGAAAACCAGTTTTGTTGAGAGGGCTACATTTTCTGCACTCTTCTGTTTACACTCATCTAGGTAAAGTACTAACATATTGTACTGTAAATATTAATGAGGCTTCTTTGTAATACATTCTATTAAACAAAAATATTTCTTTATGACAACAGTACACTAGCACATGTTGAACAACATTACTTTCATCAGACAATACTGCTGGGGAGAAAAAAACAAAAAGAAAGAGAGGGGAGGTGAGACACACTTACATGAAGTTGGTAATCTGGTGTTCAAGTAAGACTCTTAACCTTTCCTTGATGGCCTGGAAGCGCTCCTTCTCTTCAGCCAGGACGGTTCCCACTCCATCCGGTCTGTGTCAAAGGGTCAAATTATATAGGAGCTCGAATTATGGGCTTCCATCTGAGTGACCCTCTCAAGTTCCAAGCTTTTGAAAAGAAAGTAAGTGGAAGAGAGAGAGAGAGAGAGAGAGAGAGAGAGAGAGAGAGAGAGAGAGAGAGAGAGAGAGAGAGAGAGAGAGAGAGAGGAGAGAGAGGAGAGAGAGAGAGAGGAGGGAGAGAGAGAGGAGAGAAGAGGAGAGGGAGGGAGGGGAGGGAGGGAGAGGGAGGGAGGGAGGGAGAGGGGAAGGGAGAGGGAGGGGAGAGAGAGAGAGAGAGAGAGAGAGAGAGAGAGAGAGAGAGAGAGAGAGAGAGAGAGAGAGAGAGAGAGAGAGAGAAGAGAAAGAGAAAGAGAAAGAGAGAGAGAGAGAGAAAGTGAAAATCTGAGAATGAAAGAGGGATAGAAGGAGATATTATAACAGTCTTTAAGTGAAAATAAGGCAAAATTTCCACACAAAAGCTAATTATTCAAGTGTTGTCTTACAAAACAATTAACTTGTGATACCATATCCAGAAGAGTGTTATAATAGGAAATTATATAAAGAGACATGAAGACAAAAATATCTTGTATGTCTCACATCAGCTTCTATCTATTACTGGTCACTCAGATATCAGCCTACGTATACAAAGAATAAAAATTAATGATAAAGTCAGAGAGGGATCACAATGTTGTATGGCAAACATAATGGTTTGTCATGTAGATACATCTAATCTATTTATGAGATTTTTTTACTCACAAATTAACTTCAAAGGAGGATGTACTGTACTACAATATTTGTTCACAAAAGATTACTGTAATTTCTATAACAATTTCCTACAGTGCAGCTAGCTTACTGTGCTGCGATGTGGAATTTGTTCAGTATTTCAGCAACTTAGTCTAAATGTTATGATTACAAATACTGGTTACAAAGACAGATGCACCAAGCAAAAAAAATCAATAAATATAAAACCATGTGAACATGTCTGATTCACTCTGTGCAAATTCCTGCCATGCAGTAATAATGACTCTTGCAAAGCTTCATTCTGGATATTGACAAGTTTCTAATGCATCCAAAAAATGAATAAAGATGAAACCGTTACAAGAGGAGAGCCACAGAACCTGAACACAGGGATGAAACTTTGGAAATGAATATTAAGTATGAAACTGAAGCCAAGAGTACTATTCCTGAGAATATATCAATTCTATTGGTCAAAAAAATTAAAATACACCAATAATTATGGATAATCATAAAGCTTATCCTTTCTTTTTGTTAGCATTGCTATCAAACTTACTGTCAGTATCATCAACCATCCCTTCTCTTCTTTTCTAAAAGTAACATCTTTCCATATCTGTGTTCAGGCTTTTGCTTCGGCATGGAGCCTGCCATGAGGTCATCCCTCCCCATGTACGCTGGCCTCAGTAATATGTGGGGGAAGGTGAGTGACCCGGTCTCATAGGTGTTGACCCACCCTCCATAATCATCACAACCAATCATCACCATCACAACAAGCGCCGCCGCATGGTGAGGGCCACCCGTGCCTCTGTCCATCGAGTCGGGGGGACGGCGACGCAAGGGGAACTGGGACCCGCTCACGCACAAAAGAAATCAAGAGTACCCGGAGCACGTGCCAGTGGCGGTGGTTTGAGGAGGGGCAAAGGGCCTCAACCTATCACTCGCCAGGAGGAGCGTTTACAAGAGAAGAGTGTGGTCTGACGGGGATTTCTTTTGTGGTGTTGGTACACTGTTCTTACTATTCTTATTCTTTTTTGCTTCATTTTTCTTTTCTGTTTATTGCTCATGCCTGAAGAGTGTGAGATACAGGGGGATATAGGATAAGGAATAAGGGCTGCACACAGGCATGGATAACAGGTTAAGGAGGAATAAGAGGATCCTAAAAACTTTTACCTTCTTATGGTCAAGTCTACTGTTAGATGACAAAAGAAGACATCTATACAGATAATCTGTCACTTTGTATTTCATGTAAATGCAATATAATATTCACTTTTTCTTCTTGGCTTTGCATAAAGTAATAATTAACTTTATTGTCATCATAAGACCATAATTTTACATCTTTACTAACATGTCCACACAAGTGTAATTTCACTTTGATAATGTTCATACATTTATCACATACATATACCTTCCAAATCTGTTATCATTATTGTTTTAATCTGAAATCCTGTTCATGTGTTCTATGTTTGCAATGTTTGAAGTTTGAGAGTAGAAAATAGATTTGAGAGTTATTTCAGAGCTTGGAGAATATAAAACAAATATCAATAAAAATATTCACTGACACAAGTATTTTTGTTTTCTTCTTTCAATTAATAAAATACAGGAAAAACAGAGAGAGAAGGGGCAAAATTCTGCTCCAGTTTGAGTAACAGTTTATTGCAGAATGCTGGGAGAGATGACTAGTCTGCCAGAGAGAAGGGGAAGGAGAGTAGGATACCACACTACCATGCACACTCTCAAGATGCTTAAAATGACGCGCAGTAAGTTTCAAATAAGTAGTAACTTGGAATGGTGACAACACTCCACAGCTGAGGGAGATCATACAAGACCTTAAGCAAACATTTTGGTACTCAAAGGAAAAAATGGAGATGCTCAACTTGAATTGCTTTCCTTATATATTTTCACTGATATACATAATATCATTAATTTTATTATTAATCTTATAATATAAATTACATCTAAGAGGAAAATCATGGATGTAAATATTCCATGGTTTTCCTTTACTGAAAAAAAGCTTTACACAACATTCCAAGTTGCTAGTGCATAAGGCAAGAGTGAAAAAAAAGATGATAAAAAAAAAGTGGTGAGATGCTTATCATGTTAAAGCACTTTTTTCCATTGGTAACCATGAGAATATTAGAAAAAATATGTTGCATTCTATATAAATAAATATATATATATATATAAATATATGGAGCCCCAATATCAGTACCAAACCCCAAAAATGTGTTATGTATTTCTAGCATCTATGTAAACGAGAAAGATTGTTCTAGTCAAGTTACCATAAGAATCAATGTTCTATACTACATCGTTCTGTAACAAACCTTGTTGGAAATGGAACGTTAGGGGCTATTTGGCCTTGAGTTTGTTCTTGGCTATGGATAGAAGATAAGATATTGTCAGATGAGAACTTACAACCATTCCGTCTAGTGCTCATATGATTAATAAAGAGAGAAAAAAGAAAGTAATCAAGATAATATCATCATATACACATTTCATACTCATATCACTTGATTGGAAAAAAGAAGTAAAAATAATCAATATAATTTTCTCACATGTTCTTAATGCTATGTTCCTTAGTCCTAGAAGATTAAGCGCATTCTCATAAAGGCACCAAATATAGAGTAATATAGACAGCAACAACAGTATGAAAAGGTGAAAAACAAAAAATATATATATGAAAATTTCAGAAATAAAATAATCACTCATATATGACAAAAATGGCATCTCTTTAGCTAGCCTTGAAGATCCCCAGGAATGATGAGTAGCTTCTGACATAATTGAATTTTTAAAATTATCTATAATTAAGAAAACAACTCAACAATTTTACGTATATTAATACTTTGGACCAGGAGCCACGTACTTTTATCTACTGAGATGTTTTGCTAATTATTTAAAGAAATATGTGGATAAAAAAATAAAACTTTATACTCCACTTTTAAGTAGCAAAGTGCTTGACACAACAAGATGTCTTTTCACTGATTTCAACCTATGCATAACAAACATACTTATTACTTAATAATACCAACTTATGGATGTATAATGCTACAATTACTAACATTTACTGTTACAGCTCTATAGTACACAATACTCCTGTGATGCTACTTATACCATATTAAAATGGCAAGATACAACTTATATATACTTTTTTTGTGGGGCCTCTACCTGGTGGCGCGTCCTGTTGGCCACGTACTGTATACAATGTACTGTACAACACTGCATTACAATTGTACATAACACCGTACACCTCCTGTCTACAGCCAATCAGTGCGCAATATAGCAAGGAGACACCTACAGTTATCATCAGAAATAGAGGTCATCAGAAGTAGTTTCTGACTCAACAATCATAATGATCACTTGAAAGGAGAGTTATACTTTAGAAATTAAGTACTTTTTTATGCTTTGATTCAAATCAAATATTAATTTTTTACATTACAAAGCAGATTGAAGAGATGCTATGGATAAATTATTTGTATTCCAGTACTGTCTTACATAATACTTCATGATGTAGACCACACAAGTTGAAAATGATATCACAAGGTTATTTATGCAATCCAGAGACATCTCTCATCCTCTTGCTTAGGGACATCGTTAGAAAATTATATGCATTGTTTTTCTGAGAATTATTCCTTTGCAGATATAATGTGTACTGGATAGCAACATCATTATGCATTGTTTCATCATGACCACTTTGATGATATATAAAATTCAACTTGGAACATACTGAACTGGGAAATAAATGTGAGCAAGACCCAGTATATCTTTCCTGACTTGTGGCTGGATAGACATACAAGCAGCAATCACTCGAGGCAAAATACCATCATCAACACAGAGCACAAGCAAACTGAGTTGAATGGATTTCCATCACATTATCATCATACATATATTTCTTCTATCTGGAACAACTACTACTCATATCTCCAACCAAACACACAAGTCTTCATCTAAAAAAGAAATTCTGAATCCTTCTCAAGGGAGTGAGGGAGGTTGGAGGACTGAGGTAGAGTGCGGGGCTGGAGAGCAAAGGAGCGGTGGTGGCTGGGGACTTCCAAATAGCACAGAGTAGCCAGACCAATCGTATCCCCTCAACCAAGGTTGCGGCAGTGTTGTTCTCTCTTATATCTTTTATCCATTTGTTATCATTAATTCTATATTTTCTTTTCTTTTTCAAGAACTTGGTAATGATGAAAAATGGAAAAATTCTGGGGAAATAATGACCACAACTAAAGTGTTACTCTGAATTTAAATATACTCTTCAAAACAGTAGGAAAAACAATACTAGATGACTGAATATATCCGTCTCATACAATATACACTAAGAAGTTATACATATATATATATATATATATATATATATATATATATATATATATATATATATATATATATATATATATATATATATATATATATATATATATATATATATATATATAATATATATATATATATATATATATATACATATATATATGTATGTGTATGTACATATCTATATATATATATAACTAAAAATCAATTGTAAATCTGCTTCCTATGAGAACAAGGAACACAACCTTGGCTACGGGGACTCCGAAAGGGTGTGGGTGACAAGTGTTTGTGTAACTAACCCTACTGTCACTGTCCCATCTTCGGCGGGGCTGTGGGGGGGCCACGCAGGGGGGGAAAATGGCTCAATTAGCAGTCAAAACCCGCTAGTCTTTTATTATTTGCAAATGTATAACACACACAAACACTCACTTACATAAAAAATAAGAAAAAATTTACAATCCAATCTCTCACATCTCTCTCTCTCTCTCTCTCTCTCTCTCTCTCTCTCTCTCTCTCTCTCTCTCTCTCTCTCTCTCTCTCTCTCTCTCTATTACTCTTTCTTTCTGGCTTTCCAGTTAATACATTCTTTTTGTCTTTGTCTCTCTCTCTCTCTCTCTCTCTCTCTCTCTCTCTCTCTCTCTCTCTCTCTCTCTCTCTCTCTCTCTCCACACACACACACACACACACACACACACACACACACACACACACACACACACACACACACACACACACACACACATGCACGCACACACACACACAATGAAAAATATATTTACAGACCCATTCCCAACATTTATATTTTTTTAAGCATGTGAGTCCAATATTGTCTCCAATCATCAAGGGTTGCACAAACTTTTCTGTTTTTTTATTTCAAGGATACCAAGAAAAATTTCCTCCTATATACATAGGAATGACAAAAAGTTCTCATTCATTTTACTGAAATATCTTTCTTTTATCAGCAGCTTACTTTCACAAAATTAACTAATTTATAATTAGTCATTTGTTTACCCTTCTGACAGTAGAGACAATGTGGTTTTCATCTTCCTCACTCATTCCTCTTTCGCACAGCTTGTATTCCATGTTTATGTTTAGTATTCTGTACAAACATCCAAACATTTCAAAAATATACTAAAGCTTAAAATCAAAATATTTTTAAATATTATTTCTGTGATACTAAGTGTACATTTAATCTGACAAAGAATTTAAAGTGACATTTAATCCAAAATACTATATATATATATATATATATATATATATATATATATATATATATATATATATATATATATATATATATATATATATATATATAAATCAAGTTTCTGATACAGCAGGCACAAAGTTACAAAATCAAATATAAAGTGTCTGGCTTTAGCCTGCCCAAAATTTACTTTATATGAAAACTGACATTTAGAAGAATCCCTCATCCAGACATACCTTGTAGTTTGGTGTCTGTCACAGAAAAATATACAAGTTTTTGTCAGTTGAGAAATATGAAGAAGGAAACTATCCAAAGTATAGAAGAGTACTTCTTTTAAGCCACAATTATTTTTTTAAATAATAACATTTAGAGAAATATATTCACATATCAGCAGAAATAAGCTACTGAGAATCACACTGAAAGGTAATATTTAGGAAAAAAATGTACAGCTTTTTAATATACCAGAGATAAAACTATCCATAGGTAATGTACAGATGATTAGAAAAAATAATTAAACACTTCATCTAGATACTTTTAGATATAAGACAGCACACATTATCATCTACAGTAGCAGAATCCAGTCTTCATTAAACACCAAATAGTAAAAGATGAGTAAACAAAAAAAAAAAAAAAAAGATTTAAAAATCTGGGCCAGCATAAGTAAGATAACAATGGCTTTATATTCAAAGCTAACTTTCTAGTGCTGTTATCTCAAGAGAGATAAGAGGGGGGAGATGATTTTTAATGAGGGTGATGAAGCATGTGTATTGTTGTCTTCTAAGTGATGAGGTCTAATAGTGTAAAAAAAAGAAAAAAAAACAAACTTATGTGCAAGACTGGGTGTGCTTCCTATCCAGGTGAATCATTTTCTTCTACAAAATATTTACATTTTTTTCTATTTAGTTCATATTGCATACCACATTCTTAATCAAAGCTCACAGTGTCTCATTCATTATCCAGATAGAGGGGTTGCTCTGCGAATAAGCTCTTTATACAGCTTTTGCATTGCCTGTAAGTTATGTACATTTGGCATAACTTAAACTATAATGATTTTAATTTGCTGGAAATATTGGCATGTCTTGCTGGTTATAATTCCATAATATAATATGATATTGCATTCATACATCAGTTTCATGATGTAAACCTATTTAATCACATGGAACATTATTAGGATATGTTGATTCTGAAAGGCAAATATTTATTACATGACCAAAGGACTTATTTCCATTTCTTTCCAAAGGTGAAAAGGGAATTTAACAAATTCCTGTACAAATCTAACAAATTCCTGTACAAATCAGATGGTTATTCTTTTCTTCAAATTAAGACTAACAATACCAATCATTATAATAAGGATAAATAAAGGAACAGATAATTTTATGGTAAAAATAAGCCTAAGCTTGGAATATGACCAGATTATTCACCAAGGAGCTTTTAGAAAACATACTAAACCTATCAGAATAAGAGTCTGAAGTTTGCACTGAACATAACGAACAAGATATTTCTAAGTGAACTTCTTTCTACTATCTATGAAAATTATTCTGATTCATGAAATCACAGTCACTACAAAATATAATATTGAACACAAATTATCTATATTATTTTTTATTTATTTATTTTTTTTTTATCAACACATAAATCCCTATCCGTTTCAACCTTCTGAACTATTCAATACAGCACATAGCAGGGATAAAGCCATAATTAAAAAAAGGGGAGGGCACTTGAAGTAGAAAATAGGATAGGCTTTCATAGTTCGCAAAGTGATATGGTCTGTGAGACAACTCTCCTGTGGCTCAGATGACTTAATAATTTACAACTTATCTTTTTTTATAATGATTTATATTCAAGTCACTGGTGCAATTTTTTATAAAAACTAATAATCCAAAACTTTTTAGGGATGGAACTAGGACCTTGGCTGTGACACTGCTATGCAGACATAGTGAATTCCCTAGTACCCTAACTTTGCTAACTTTCTAACATCCCTGACATGATGACATCCCTAAAACAAGCACTTGTTATAACAAAATGGATTTCCAAAGAGACTCTCTTTGTTTGCAACCCCAAAAACTTACCTGTTCCCATGAACGTGGGAGGCACAGAAGGCAAAGGAGTAGTGTATGAGAGTCGGGTCAATCATCTGTCCCTTCTCGGCACGATCAAGTAGGTCTTCAAGGTAACACAGATGTCTGAAGCAACCTCGGACACCATAACGGGCCTGATACTCATCCAGAACAAAAATCTGGCCTGGACTGAACCACCCCTAGAAGAAAGAGAGAGATAAAGCATGTTTATGCATTTGCATGTGGGTGAAGAAACAGCGGGAGGAAAATAAAATTTCAACTTGTTGACTGGAAAATTTGCCAACAGATAAAGGTGTCAGTAAATAAACACTGAATCAATCATATATCATCATATCCCTATCTCCATATGCTATAAACTCAAACACAAATACACATACACTCTCACACACACACACACACACACACATTTTATATCTATATCCATCCATCTAGCTGTCTGTCTATCTATTTATCTAAATATTGCTCCAAACACACACATGCACACACACATGTGTGTGTGTGTGTGTGTGTGTGTGTGTGTGTGTGTGTGTGTGTGTGTGTGTGTGTGTGTGTGTGTGTGTGTGTGTGTGTGTGTGTGTGTGTGTGTGTGTGTGTGCATGTGTGTGTGCGCGTGCGCGTGTGTGTGTGTGTGTTTCTCTCTCTCTCTCTCTCTCTCTCTCTCTCTCTCTCTCTCTCTCTCTCTCTCTCTCTCTCTCTCTCTCTCTCTCTCTCTCTCTCTCTCTCACTCTCTCTCTCTCTGTATATGTATATATATTATATATATACGTATATATATATATATACTATATATATATATAATATATATATATATATATATAAATATATATATATACATATATATATATATATATATATACATATATATATATATATATATATATATATATATATATATATATATATATATATATATATATATATATATATATATACATATATACTGTATGATGTAATGATGTAAATGCCAAATTTACAAAATCAGAGTTAGAAACTCTCAATACTTACCAATGAACAATATGGGTCATTGAGACGATATTCAAGGGTTTGTGTCTGTAATAATCTGAAGAGGCTATGGTGGTCAAATCTAACTGGATCTGCACTAATATATTCATCCATGCCATGTTTCTTCGCCTTGTCAGCATCTGAAGAAAGGAAGAAACCATTGTCATGATTTTAAAATATCATATGTTGTTTTGTTGCTCCATTTGAGGGGAAATGGTGAATAAAATATGGAGCTCTTATGAGCTGCACATGTATATTCTGGAGGAGTGTATAGCACTAATGTTTACAT
>NC_051390.1:45870060-45880060 GCF_015228065.2 Penaeus monodon | reverse complement strand
AATTTAGTTTCTGAGGTCATAGTTTACCCATTTCTCTTAATGCCACTATATCATCTTCATATGTCAAATCTATCCAACCCAACTGGTTGACTTTATCAGTCTATCAAGAAAGGTTATTTTACTACAATACGTTTTACCAACAATCTTGATTACTTTTTACCTGAATATTTATCCACAGAATGTTAGAAGCAATTCCTTATATTTTTTTCTATAACAACAGGCTCACAATAACTGTGAAACCTCTAATTTCCATACAATAAAACTACATTTTACAGTGACAATTGTATGTGTTATTCACAATTATTAGTGCACGAGATTTTCATTTCACAACTTCAATTTCTGGGTAAATCAATGAGTCTACAACATAACCATGTGTATACAGCAGTATCCAAAGTAAGGGTTAGCACTTGGAAATTTTATAGTATCAACAGTTATAGCACCTGTACCATTAGAGGTGATACAGTTCACTCCCATAGGCTTTACGTCAGGTATGGGCCAAGGAATGAAAGTCTTCATTTAGAGTGGTGATTGGTGATTATCAAATTATAAATCATATTTCTTTAAAAATTGGTATGAAGGCAACAGATCAAAAATAGAATAAAATTTACTTGGGCTTACCATATTCTTGTTTACTTAATGAAAAGATGATACCCCCACTGCAAAATTCTGCAAGTGCTATTTTCTGCGTGAATGTGTGAGTATCTGTGAGCATGTGTGCAATGTATGTGTTTGTGTTTACTTACATTGTTTCTGTTTAGGTATACAGCCACATGGATACATGTATATGTACTTGCACATGCACATATATATGTACATCTACAAGTGTATGTCCTTGTGTGATTGTGTGCATGCAGTGGATTTGTGTATACAAAACACATGAAATAAAAAATACAGTAAACTCAAATTCCATCAAGAGTTTGTAAAATCAGATCGATTTAGTACATCAACAAAGAGAGGTTAACAAGGACTTATGGTATTTAATCAATGAACAAAAAAAGTCTTGAAGACAAAAAAATATATGCTTATATATATATAAATAATATATCCTAAAACCATTCAAATTCTAAGTCCACTGACGAGTAAAGGAACGGAAATAATGCAGCAAGAAAAAGAAAATATAGTACACTGCACTGCAACAATGGCATATGCACCAGCTAGGCTTAAATATAATGAAATTGACAGCAACATGAAAGATAAAAAAAAAAAGATCAAAAAGAAGAAAAAATACTGAAACAATTAGCATGAAAATGAGTAAAGAGAGTATGAGATGTAAAGAATAAAAGCATAAGGCATACAGTTGTAAGGTATAAAGAGGCTGAGAGAAAGAAAGTCAGAGAGAGACAAGCAATAAAGATCCAGGCAGTGAACCCAGTGTTGGGATACAATGCTTTAGTAACACACTTAATGATAGAGGGAATAATAAACATTAGTAGTTATCGTGAAAGGGAAAAAAAAAATATACGTATGATGTCTTTTCCAAATGACTTACCTGTGATTGTATTTTCTAAGGGTTTTCAAGCCATATTTGCCTTCTTGCGAGCACTTGGACACTGGGAGACTTTCTAGGTTGGCCATCAGGAGGTTGATAGAGGTCTTCAGTTCTTCAAGGTACAAGGACTCCATCTCCTTCACAACAAACTTGGGCATCAACTTGCGATTCTGGTTTGACCAAAAGACTAGGGTCAAGATTGTTTTCCTCTCTCAAATTATACATGTTATAATTCAGTGACCATGTAAGAATGAGCTATCCACATTTCACAGTCTTTTTTTTTTTCTAGGTGAAAAATCTACTAATAAATTTCTCTTACCAAGTGGCTGACTAATAACTTAGTTTGCTAATACACTTTGTACAAAAGAGGGATACAATTCAAAAAGTACATATAAAAATTATGCACATAGGATTTGTATTATTTCCCTTTTCTTTTCCTTCAGTTTCAACTTTACGCTATGTTGTACTCTGCAACTCCTGAATGCAGAAGCATTAAAAAATTAATGTAGATTAATGTTACAATGTATATACATGTATCATCTATTAGCAAGGATATGTAAGCAATACAAGGTTGGAAAAAATATAATTTAAAATCTAATGGAAAAGGTTCAATAGAATGAGTTATTATTCACAGTAGTTTCAAACAGGAAATGCATAATAATACTTAAAAGTAAGTCCCAGGCTGTAAGTAGCATAACAGTTCCAGAAAATCATCTAGAGTTGCAAGTTTCAGATGCAAGAACTAAGAAATGCAAAAAAGAAGCAAATCAAGCACCTCAAGTTTGTGCCATGGAGCAAGACGGAGAATGATCACTTCTACGACACCATATTTTGCAGTGTTTACACAGCATGGGCATAGAATAGTCTATAAAACTTTGAAAACCATTGAAGATCAAAAGACAACAAACACAAGTTTATGATAAATTATAAACCATAAATGCATGATTATAAGAATTTTATCATCCATCAAGACCAAGATTCAATAGTTTATGGCCCTTACTAAGAGCAAACTACAAAAATCGGAGTAGATGTATGTTGTAATATTTTATTATCATTCACTTTCATTTTCAGTCAGTTATATAACTTAGGTTAAATATATAAATGCAAATTATTTTGCCCAGTGTTTTACTATTGGGGCAAGTAGCAAGATCTTTTTTCTTGTGGTGCACAGAACCAATCCTTTTGCCTAAAAATATCATAATGGGGCATATATTACATATAATAAATATTGCTGAGAACTGTGCCACAGAGCAAAGCTACAAAAGATATTTCTAATTACAAGAGTGATCTCAGAATAGTATCTAAGAACATCAGAGAATATGTTTTATATATATATATATATATATATATATATATATATATATATATATATATATACATATAGATAAATATATATATGGAATACATGCCACTTATAAGAAAATAAATAATTAAATAAAAACACATATTATACAATGTATTAATCCGAATAATAAATATATCCATAATTTTACCCACAGCCTTCATCCAATCTCTATGTTCTAGATCTACTAAGAGAAATGCAAACCTATGGCTTACTGAGGCCTCTAGGATAATTTTCATAATCAAACTTACTTCTGGATCTCTCTTAAGACCCTCTAACTCCTTTTTCAAAGACGTGGAAATAAGAAAAAATAAGAAAGGATTTGGTGGTGCAACAAAAATTGTATATAGAGTGGCAATGGGGGTGGTGATGACAGGGTATGTAATATTTGCCTTGAGGTAAACATTTGGAAAGAAATGTTGCTCAGAACTGTAATTCTATATAAATATGAGTAAGAAAGTGGCTAATATTAACTTTTCTTTTTTACTTTCTAGATTTTCTTTGCCTTGATATTAACTTCAACTTTCAATGTTTCACCAGTTACAGATTTAAATATTTCAATCTCTGTTTGAAGTATTCTGACTTGTAAAACAAATAAAGAATATAATTATCACTATCATTATTAACTTCATTATCATCATATGAAATAATCTTGAAAATAAATAGGATATATGAACAGTTATCATTAAAATATTATAATGCTTACTGAAAATTGCATAAAAGGTCAGTGAACTGAACACAGCATTAATGTTTCTGGACCAATACTGCTTTTATGTGAAAGTGTAGACCTGATTTTGTCATGGCAATAACAGCTGAATACTGACAGTGTATTTCATTAAGGAATCATAAATAGTTTTTGCATATTGCAAATTATTTGTGCAGTGTAATAATATCATGGCTTGATGAGAGATGCATTGGGAAGGGATCCAAAACATGAACTCCAACTAAAATAAAAAATAATAAACCACTATAAAAGTATTACTTTTACATCATCTTTTTTAATTATGCTGATGTAAAAAAAAAAAAAAAAAATCATGTGACTTAGATGATCAAATAAATTTTCTGAACTCTAATGTGTGTCTGTATACAAAATATAATCTCACAGATCTGACTGTGAAGGCATCTATATTTCTCATAAATGGTTATTTAGTCACTTACATTTGACCAATCCTTTTTATAATGAAATTCTTGCAATAATCATATAAAGACTCCATTTTTTGTAATCCAACAAATAAATGCACCTTCGTAAACATGTGAATAAACATGTTTAGTACTGACTACTACATACGAGTGTTATTGCATATTACAGCAAGTGAAATAAGCGACCACTAATGTGACATCACTTATCAAATGAAAGTTATAGATCTTTAAAAATGTATTATAATAAGAATATATAGTCTGCACACTCAACAGAAGTCTCTTGTTGGGAGTAGTAATAGATAAGACCTATCTGTTAAGAAAGTCTTACTATAATATAAAACAGAATGTGTTTTGTAACACGTTGTTCTTTTAAAGCAGCAGAAAACTTTATTTTCATTCTTAGCATGCTTGTGATATTCATCATTTTATCTAAAAAGACGAAAGGGAATAATTTTTGAAATTAAATATTCTTGTATGATTTGCTTCTATCAAAATTTGTTACAAAAAATGCCATTTACCACTTCAAAATTCAAATCAAGATCAATGGTAAATGCACTTATTTCTCTTTTTATATAATTTTTGTTTGTTACATGGAGGAAAGCTACAAATGCAAGGTTTATGCCTTATGTAAGGAAAAATAAAAATAATATATAAACAGGTTTAACTATTAGGAGTCACATATGGCCACACAATACCACCAATAAAAGAGATAGAAATGAAAGGTTCAAAAAAATATATATTATAGAAAAGAAAAGAAAAATGTATCATGAAGACATCCTGCTTACTGTATCTTTCTTAGTTGTGTAATCAATATCTGCATCACTAATTACCATTTTTGGAATGGCTTTCCACAATATATTCAACTCTTGAACATATACCAAATATATTAACATTAAAAAAAAAGGGGAAAAAAAAACAAGAAAAAAAGAAAAAGAAAAAACAATGACACACACTGGAAACAATGAAAGCAATGGACGTGAGCACAGGACATGAGCCGTGTAAATAGGTCTGACAACGCACCCTCTCTAATTCCGCAACTTTCTGCATCCTGCCGTCCAGTTCTCGGCGGATGGCTGCTGCTTGTTCATCCTGGCTGTCCAGCTGAGGAAGAGAAAAATCAGATGCAGATCCCATGCACTTTGGTGGTTATACTAAGTTTATGGATAAAGCTATTTGTTTTAACTTTATTGTTATTAAGTATCATGTCTGTCCAAATATTTTTTTTTTCTGATAATCATGAATGTTTGTGATAGCTAGTTATTTCAGTAATGATGAGGTAGTAAAAAAAAATATATATATACATAAAAGAAATGTAATGTATTTACAATTAACCAAACATTTACAAAGCTAACACAATTTTGAAATCATACAACTACAAGAATGACAATGAAGCTAAAGCAGTTGCTCCAAAAATGTGCTATATAGTGATGATAACAGAGATTTATGTATGTGGAGTTTATATGTCTGTACTGTTTATAGAGAAGCTGATAAACCAGTTTCTCATATCCTGACAATCATGTTCACTTGAAGTCTTAAGCTTTGCTGTCTCTTGTTAACCTTTAAACTGAAAGAAATCATATGGTAATGAGCTTGTAAATGTGATGTTCATGATATGATACAAATTTCTTTTTCAATCAGGTATATTACATTGTACCAGAATACAGCTATTTTTCATGTGATATGCAAGATGGACTTCTACAGAGAAAAATCATTCATGTGCATTTGTGTGGCTGTAGGGGGGGATTAAATGGTGTTTCATTATGTGCAGGCAGCTGGTGTAGGGTAGAAGTAGCAACCAAGTTACTGGGGAGGAGTGGTTTGACTTAACATAAACTAATGACAACTTATTTGTATATCTTACTTCCCGTGATCTGTGCTTTATAAATTGATAATCCATATTGTTTATATATATATTAATAAGTCATTGCAGAATATCAATGTATTGCATGGCTATTTCATAAATATCATCAGGTATATAAGTACTGTTACTTTATAGGGAGGGAAGTAAATCTTAAAATGCTACCATACATTTTGAAATATAGTATTAAGAATGTTAAAATACAAATGTATAGCTAATAGACTATTAAATTATTTACATATTTTTACAACCAAATATTTATTCTCATTCTCTCACAATCAACACCCAATGAAAAAAACAAACAATACAAATTCAAAACTGCTATTCATAAAAAGAAAGAAATAGCGAAATACCAAACTGATATACGCATCCGAACCTGCATGGCATTGAAGAGCAGCTGATGTTCAAACTTCTTCAAGCTGAGGATCTGCTGGAACATATCAAAAAGCTGTTCCTTGGGCATGATGAGCTCGCTGTTCAGGCTCTGCTGCATCCTGCCTGGGCGTTTGCTCTCCTCCTCTCCTGTGGAACAACAGGAAGAGTAAGCGGGGGAGTAACATGGGAAATTAACAGTTAAATGGGATGCAGGGGGGATTATGCATGAATTTGATTATGGGTGTTGAAGCTTATGAAAATGTATAGATAAACAGACACAGATATAGACATTTGTGTCATATATATATACATATGTATATATACCTACATCCATATCTATCTACCTATATATATATATATATATATATATATATATATATATATATATATATATATATATATATATATATATATATATATATATATATATATATATATATATATATATATATATATATGCATATCTGTGTATATTTGTTTATATAAGAGTGCTTGTTTCTTAGATTAAACGAATTTGTAAGTACCCGCTGTAAATGGCCATGATTACTACAATTATCGATAGGCCATGATGATGATTATGATATTATTATTATTATTATTATTATTATCATTATTATTATTACTGTTATTATTATATCATTACCATCAGTATCATCATCATAATCATCAGTCATTGCTGTATCCCCATGCTTCATCACCCTTATTCTTTCTTTTAGATTCTACACGAAGAGAAGGCCTACCGTCAACACAGAATTCTGACAAGCGCTCTACATATACTTGTTCAAGACATTGACGTCGATAAGAAAACGACTTGAGCCTTTTCTTTAGCTTCCGTTTCATGGTCTTTCTTCCAATAATATATAGAATCATATCATTAAAATGGAATCTTTCCATAAAGTGTTCTTGCCCTATAGCTATTGCCACCATTACACTATTCATAACAATTAATAACTGAATCTGAAGAGATGGCAGTTACTTGACTGGGGCCATGGAGATTATCATCTACTGGTCGGGGGCCACGGAATGAAAAAGGTTGGGAGAGTCAATCAGTTCGACGTTTTACAGTAAACCTCGACAACCCCCGGGTATTTTTTTTTTTTTTTTTTCACTTTTATTCAGCTCGCGACAACACTGCTTTTGTCTTCATTTCCTCTCCACCTATTTAGATATATTATTTACTTTGCAATCATAAATCTACCTGTATGTCCATCTGTGTGTGTGTTTGTGTGTGTGTGTGTGTGTGTGTGTGTGTGTGTGTGTGTGTGTGTGTGTGTGTGTGTGTGTGTGTGTGTGTGTGTGTGTGTGTGTGTGTGTGTGTGTCTGTGTCCAGAACTAGTATAATGCTCAAATTGACTCGGCCCACCAGAGTTACACAAATTTTAATAATTAAAATAAAAAAAGAAACTGCAGGCGAGAGGGTGGTGAGGATCGGCTAAATGTTATATTATTTTACATTATTGTTACATTTTAATGAATTATCATTACCAAACTGACAAATAATCATCATCTGTCACACTGCCACCAGTGGTCACAAAAGTGCCAGGTGCATCTTCGCCTTGATTAAAATAAAAAGTGTAGTTAAATGGTCGCGAATTCTTCTAGAGTTATCTATTTGATTTTTACAATTGTTGATATGAGCACGTTTTCACTATTATTATCATTAGTGTTATTATCATTACTGCTATCATCATTATCATAATTATTATCGTTGTTGTTGTTGTTATTATTATCAACAATGATTATAATCTTAAATATATACCTATTTGATTCTGCAATTGTTTACCTAAGTTTACGTTTTCACTGAAACAGCACGTGGTATTAACGCTGACTATGAAGACGTGCCTCGTTTATTTGATCAACATAGCCTTTCCGCTCGTGACAACAAATGGGGGAATTAATCAACAATGTGTTTTCTAAGTTGCTTACTATTATCACGAGTTAAATACAACTGACCAGCCATTATTAAAGCAGGCGTAATCTTAATATTTGGATACACCCATTTCTTTCTCAATGAAATAAATCGACTTATTCAGCCTTATTTTCATTTATCTGTATATTTATACCCCTTTTAAGGATATCATATATATTTCTCCTTTTTTGTCTCACATATTTACTATACTTACACATCATTCCTTGTTTGTCTTTAATCAATGTATGAAATGAATATCTACAATTTTAAGAAACGAAAGAGACTTATTTAGATTCCTGACTATTTCTTGGATATGATCTTTCGTGTTCTTTAAGAAATTTGGCAGAATAATGAAGTTATCAAATGAACATGATATGTGTAACTTATGGAAATTTGGCAGAATAATGAGGTTATCAAAGTAATATTTGTACAGTCAGCAATCAAAAAGGATTATATCATATTCTTTTAATTGCTATGCTACGGCAGAATACGGGAGAGAAATTATGAAAAGGAGAGAGAAACACAGAGTGAGAAAGAAAGAGATGCGAGAATAATAAAAGTGGATATAAAAAAGATTTAAAACCAAGCTATCAGAAATAAATACGAAAAGAATAATGTGAACGAAAGACCCGCTGTTCTATGCTTTCTCCTCCTCTCTCTCTCACTGTCTCCTTCCATTCATCAGTTTATATATATGTATTCTCTTCTATTTTGCTCTATATTATTCCATTATACTATTTCTATTCGATTCTTTCTATCCTTTCTTCGCTTTTAACTCTCCTTGTACCTCCCTTTATCTCTCTCCTTTCCAATCCTTTTCTCTATCCCTCCCAGTCCTTTCCCTCCCTTCTCTCCCATCCTTTCTCCCTCCCTTCCCTTCCACCCTTTCTCCCTCCTTCCCTCCCTTCCCTCCGTCCTCCCCTTCCCTATGCCCTTCCCTCCGTCCCTCCCTTCCCACAGCCTGGCAAATCCTATTACTCTTGACCGGCTGCCGTGCGGAGTGAATTCCCGGGAACAGGAGCTAAAGGCGGGAAAATTGAACTGCCCCGAAATGGCTAGCCGGGGGTGGGCGTGTGTGAGGAGCGCTCTCTCTCTCTCTCTCTCTCTCTCTCTCTCTCTCTCTCTCTCTCTCTCTCTCTCTCTCTCTCTCTCTCTCTCTCTCTCTCTCTCTCTCTCTCTCTCTCTCATACCACTCCCACTCCCTCTCCCTCTCCCTCTCCTCTCCTCCCCTCTCCTCTCCCATTTCCTTCTCCCCTTCCCTCCTCTCCCCTCTCCTGGCAGGGTAAGCGAGGAGGAGAGGCGAGAGAGGGCGCCACGGGAAATGAAAGGGTGAGAAGGGCGTTTGTCTGACACCGGTTTTAACATGATGAAAGGTGACAGAGACGGCGGGAAAGTAATATTGATGATCAGAGCAGTGAGGAAGAGGAAGAGGAAGAGGAAAATGGGTGGGAGAGGAAGAGGAAAATGGGTGGGAGAGGAAGAGGGAGATAGGTGGGTGAGGAAGGGAGAGAGAAAGAGGAAGATTGGTGAGAAGGGAAGTAGGAAGAGGAAAATAGGTGGGAGAGGAAGAGGGAGAGGGAGAGGGAGAGGGAGAGGGAAAGGAAGAGGAAGAGAGAGATCGATGAGAATGGAAGTAGGAAGAGGAGGAAGGGGGTAGGAAAGGAAGAGGAAGAAAACAATTTGAGACGGAAGAGGAAGAACACGGGGAGATGTGAAAGAGGAAAAGGAGGATAGTGAAAGAGGAAAACGAGAATAGTGAAAGAGGAAGAGAAGGAGAGTGAAAGATGAAGAGGAGGAGAGTGAAACATGAAGAGAATGAGGGTTGGAAAGGAAGTGGAACAAGAGTGGAAGGGTATGGGGATGATGAATGAGTAGAGGAAGAGAGGA
>NC_051390.1:45862560-45865060 GCF_015228065.2 Penaeus monodon | reverse complement strand
AGGGAGAGACGAAAGGAGTGGGAGGGGGAAAGGGGAAGAGGAGGAGGGGAAGGGGGGAAGAGGAGGAGGGGAAGGGGGGAAGAGGAGGGAGAAAAGGGGAAGAGGAGGGAGGAAAGGGGAAGAGGAGGTAGGGGGAGGGGTAAAAGGAGGAGGGGGAGGGGGAAGGAGGGAAGAGGAGGGGGAAGAGGGGAAGAGGAAGAGGCGAAGGAGGAGAGGAAAAGGGGGAAGAGGCGAAGGAAGAGGGGGGGGGGGAGGAGGAGGGAAACATAACTTCGCAGGCCTGTCCTAATGAAGGTGGAGGGAAGCGAAATTAACAAACTATTCTGTCTGAAGAGAAAATACCCCCCCCCCCCATGGAATTCCAGCACGGCGAGGAATAAAAAAAACAATAAAAGGTAATTTAATTTTTTTTCACTCGTGTTTCAATCATGTTACTTGTGTCACTTAATAAGGTCATAGATTTTTTCTCAAGTTTGACGTCCTCAAGTTTGACGACGAAACTTTAAGGGAAGTATGGGCACAAAAATGTTTATGATAGGTATGAATAAAAAGTCGATAAAAAAATATCAGCTTAATTAATAATTATACATATAGATATAGATGGTTAGATAGATTTTTTTTTTTTAAAGATTTTCGCGTCTTTTTGGGTGTATTAAATTGAATTTATTACCATCTCATTAACAAAAAAAGTGCTCACATGCTCCTAAACATCAAATCAATCCGCGATTTCAAAAGAAAGAAAGAAAAAGAGAGAGAGAGAGAGAAAAAAAAAAATCAGCGACTCGACCCAACTCGATCCAGACCCACACACAAATTCCCTAATCGGCAACCACCATGACCTGATCTGACGCCTCGGTTTGGCTAACTTTGCACTTCCTGCAAATCAGTGAAGAGATGCCCCACTTTTCTCACGGAATTTACGGCGATAGGGGAGAGATAAGAGTCTGTCGTCCGAATGTGGGGGGATGACTTAAGTTTTTTTTTTATTACAAGAGACACAATCCCGGTGGAAGATATGGAGATTCTTCTGTGTTTTATCAGTCGGTAAGAACTCCAGTGACTGATAAAATGAATTTGAGGAAAGGAATTAATATTGACTATAGGGGCTATCGGATGACGTTGTTGGGAATAATAAAGTCGTAAAACTTTTGTTCTGGCGAGAAAAAGAAATTGAAAACGCTATTTCATTAATACTTTAATTGAGAATATCAAAGTTGAACCGAACGAGAAATATGACTTTTTCGTTCGAGTATGGAGAAAAGACCCAATTCATTTTCTGAATTTATATATACATATATATATATTTTTTTTTTCTTTAATACTCGTAACTGCCAAAGAAAAATAAAATTGCTTTAATTGTTATGACTGAAACTACCTAAAAATAACTATTTTTTTGTTTACGATTTTAACCTGACGTAAATTAGTCGAAACGTGACTTTTCACTTAAGACAACTATATGATTAATATCAATGACAACTGAAACAAGAGAATTTGCACTTTTATTTCAGAAATGACCAGAGAAAAAATAAAACCAACTTAAAAGTGACAAAATCTAATAGAACAAACCGCACAGAAAGGTAACACGATCTCTCATTAGCCCGTAATGACTCCATTCTCATTTTAATTTCAACATTTCATTAAAAGTAATTTTCCTGCATTCCATTTTCACCTCACCTCCAAGAAATTAATAATAACAATGATAATTAAATGAGAATCTCAATCAAATGAATAATACAGTTATCGATTACAATATTTGGATTAATGACTACGTGTAATAAAATAATGATAATGATAATAATGATCATCATAATAATAATACTAATAATAAAGATGATAATAAATTAATAATAAAATGGTAATATAACAAAAAACAATAACTATAACTACTACTATTATTATAGTAATAATAATGCTAATAATAATTACAATAATAATAGTGATAATAATAATAATAATAATAATAATAATTATTATTATTATTATTATAAAAATCAATAAAATACTACTAATAATAATCATAATAATAACAATATAACAACAACAATATATACATATATATATATATATATATATATATATATATATATATATATATATATATATATATTATATATATATATATATATATATATATTATATTATATATATTATATATATATATATATATATATATATATATATATATATATATATACTGTCTACACATATGAAAACGAATAAGCCCTCACCTGACTCTCTTCTCGACGTTGTGCTTGAAGACCTCCCTCAGGTCGTGCTGCGAACACGCGCCCGAGATCACCATGGACAAGAGGCGCTCGTTCTTCAGGAACACTTCGTAGTAACTCTGCACCGCGTTGGTAAAGGCCTCGTCGGCTGCGATCTGGAGTTCGCCCTTCAGGAAACTCTGTTGGGGGGAAAAAAGGGGGTTGATTGTAGTTAGGGATGTGAGGGAGGAGAGGGGGAGATTGGTGTTGGGGATGTGAGGGAGGAGAAGGGGAGA
>NC_051390.1:45845060-45847560 GCF_015228065.2 Penaeus monodon | reverse complement strand
TCCCTTCCCTCAATCTCTCCCACTCTCCTCTCTATCCCTCCTTCCCTTCCCCATTCTCTCCCCATCCACCCCTTCTCTTACTCTCCCCTTCCGCTCCATCCTTCTGCAATTTTCCATTCTCCTTCCCATCCCTCCCTTCCCGTCCCTATTCCCTCTGCCCCTCTTTTTGTCTCTTCCCTATTATCTACATTCCCATCTCCCTCAATCCCCCTCATTCTCTCAACCTCCCCTTCCCCCCCAAACTTTAGTCACTCCCCCCCCCAAAAAAAAAAATCAACCCTCCCCTCCCGCACACCTTGGACACATCCATCCCTTCCCTCCCTCCCTTCCCTACCTCCCTCCCTCCCTCCCTCCTTCCTTCCATCCCTCCTTCCCTCCCTCCTTCCTTCCCTCCCTCCCTCCCTCCCTTCCCCTTTCCCCCAAAATTTTCTACCCCTCCCCTCCCCTCCCCCCCTCCCACCTCGGCCACATCCGGCCCGCATCAAGACAGACGCGCAAATCGGGAAAGTGCGCTTCGCCGTCCGTCACGAGGCGTCACATCCCTTTCTCATTATGCAAAGAGCTTGTTCCTTTTTCATTTTTCTTTTTTTTTTTCTAGAGGGAGGGAGGGAGGGAGGGAGGGAGGGAGGGAGGGAGGGAGGGAGGGAGGGAGGGAGGGAGGGAGGGGAGGGAGGGAGGGAGGTGGGGGAGGCAGGCAGGGAGGGGTAGGTACGTGGGCAGGAGGAGGAGGAGGGAGAGTAATAATAATGATAAAAATAATAATAATAATAATAATAATAATAATAATAATAATAATAATAATAATAATAATAATAATAATAATAACATCAACAATAACAACAAAGATAAATAACAAAACCAAAATATTTTTACTTAAGCCTCCCTTACTTCTATTCTTCTCAATCAACATATGTTCTTCCCTGTTTTAGCCTCTCCTCTCCTCTGCTCTCTTCTCCTCTCCTCTGCTCTCTTTTCCTCTCTCTAACTGTCCATGTGATAATTCAGGGGCATTTCTATTATGCAAATTAGTGTTGCTATTCTGCGCGTGTATATTCTCTTGTCTAATTATCTATTCATTTGATTACTTATTCATTCCGTTTAGAGGATTCAAATTTACCCTTTCTCCTCCCTGTCTTCTGTTTTGTTTTTTCTTTAGTTCCTTATCCATCAAAAAAAAAAAAAGAGTTGGTCGTCATGGAAACGTAAATACTGATTAAAAGAAAACGTAATAATACTAAGGACCAAATTTCCGAAACCACTTTCCATTTTTTTTTCAAATAGAGGACTCATGAAAAAAATGCAGAATTTGCAAATACCGTGTAATGGGTTGTTTTTCTCTTAACGCAGAGAGAGAGAGAGAGAGAGAGAGAGAGAGAGAGAGGAGAGAGAGAGAGAGAGAGAGAGAGAGAGAGAGAGAGAAAAGAGAGAGAGAGAGAGGAAAAGAGAAAGATAGAGAGGAAAAAAAAGAGAGAGAGAAATATCACAAAATATCGCCCAAGAAAACAACTATTGACAAGTTAAAAAAGAAAAGGAAAAAACCTCACACCCTAGCCCTTAGAAAAAAAACAAACAATAGTAAATGTGCAATCAGCAAATGGTGGCACATCCTCCTTAAAAAAAATCTCTCTCTCTCTCTCTCTCTCTCTCTCTCTCTCTCTCTCTCTCTCTCTCTCTCTCTCTCTCTCTCTCTCTCTCCATCTCCCCCTCCTCTTCCTTCCACTCTCCCTTTTCCTCCCACTCTCCCTCTTCCTTTCCCCCTCCCTCTCCCTTTCCCCCTCCCTCTCCCTTTCCCCCTCCCTCTCCCTTTCCCTCTCCTTCCCCTACATTCCCCTTGCCCTCTCCCTCTTTCTCCCTCACCTCCCCAACATCCGTCACAACACAACCCTCTCACAGAAGGCGCAGCAGAGGCCGACGAAGGTGCAGGAGAAGGTGCTACGAGGCTGGCGAGACGAGAGGGGGTTGTGTGTGTGACTGAGCTATTATCTTGATTGTTTTGGTCGGCGAGAAAGGCAACGTCTTGGAATTTTAAAGAAGGTGACATCGATGTAGGAGGAAGAGGAAGTGGAAGGGGAGGAGGGGGGGAAGGGGGAAGGGGAGATATGTGAATACAAGAAATAATGAGAAGAAAGAGGAAGGCGAAGACGCCAACGACGAAATTCCATCAATAAAAGAAGGAGGAGGAGGAGAAGAATAAGAATAAGAGAGAGGAGAAGAAAAAGAAGAAGAAGAAGAAGAAGAAAAAGCAGAAGAAAAAGAAGAAGAAAGAAAATATGCACATTATTATTATTATTTTTTAATCATGCTATCAATCAAGAAAACCACAGTTCAAAAAATAACTACCCCCAAAAAAAGCGAAAGAAAAGGGAAAAGAAACCATAAGAAATGCATGCCTTCCTCCCTCCGACCTTCAGGAGGAGATTCAGCAACAAACCTGAACCCATTAAAGAGTTTCACTCGCTTTCACGCCCGTGTTAATTTCACCGCGTGACTTTGCGCCGCT
>NC_051390.1:45815060-45827560 GCF_015228065.2 Penaeus monodon | reverse complement strand
ATGAAGACGAAAACCATTTAAATCCACGGGTTAGTTAAGTACGTCAAGTTGTTTGCTAAAGAAAACTAAAAAGTCGCAAAAATGCGTACGAATAAGCATACAGAAACACGCACCTACACACACACACACATATTTATTTCATAAATCAGTGAATGGACAAACGGACGAATGAATGAATGGATTGATGCGTATGCGTATGCGTATGCGTGTGTGTGTGTGTGTGTGTGTGTGTGTGTGTGTGTGTGTGTGTGTGTGTGTGTGTGTGTGTGTGTGTGTGTGTGTGTGTGTGTGTGTGTGTGTGTGTGTGTGTGTGTGTGTGTGTGCGTGCGTGCGCGCGTGCGTATGCGTGTGCGTGTTCCTGTGTGTTTGTGTGTGCACCAATATAAACATCTTACATAACTCCCTTTTCTCGTAAGCCCCTCCCGCCCGACGTCCTCCTTCAACACGGCGAAGGTCCCCAGATTCCTCTTTGTCATTTCCTCCACGAGGCCGTATCTCGCCTCCGCATCACACTTCTTTTTCTTCTTTTCTTCCCCCTGCCACTCACGCGGGAATGTCAGAGGAGCGCGTGCTGCAAGCTGGAAGCCTTGCTGGGACGAAATCGGGAATGCAGACTGGAAGGAAGGACAGGAATATGGGGGTGGGAATATGGGGGTAGGAATATGGAGGCATGGATGTGGTTGTAGGAATATGGGGGTAGGAATATGGAGGAATGGGGTAGAGGAGAAAAGAGTATAGATGGTTGGGTATACGATAGGGATTTTTTTTTTTTTGTTTTTTTGGTATAAAAATATCCTTGTGATATTTCTAATCTCCATGGCTAAGAAATCTAGAAAACACACGTTTCCCTTTCCATAAAGTTATAGAAAGTTTTAAAATTTCGTTTTTTTTGGTCAATGTTTTCAGAAAAAAAAACAGCGACTGTCCTATGTTAGTTACAGTAAGTGAGTTTGCCAATTCCGCGACTCTTCAGGAATGCTATCGACATCGTCAGCTCATCGTGTTTCTCTTCTCTTAACCTTTATCTTTTTTGCTGGTTCCTACACACACACACACACACACTCTCTCTAACACTAAATTTCTCTCTCTCTCCTTCACCTTCATTCTCATCTTCTTTACCTCCCCCCTCTCTCTCAGCATCTATGTTTTTACCTCTTTCCATCCCACCCGCCAATCCTCTTGCACACGTTCTTTCTTTCTTCTCTCTCTTCTCCTTATCCTTCTTACCTTCGCTTTCCTCATCACCTCGAAGGGACCCTAAGCGAGCATCTTTCTGGACTTCCTGTTGCGCATTTACATAATTACAGAGACTTCAGAGTAAGCACTTGAGTTCTGGTTACTGTGTGCGTCCCAAACGTTTTTCTTTTTCTATATTTTTTTTTGACAGTTTACTAAGGCGTTCGGATGATGTCTCTTTGAATGTGGAATGAAGATGTAGCTTCGAAATCTCTCTCGTCTGTTTGTTTTGCTTCTTGAAGTGATTTGATGTTTGTTTATTGATTTTTTTAAAATATCAGGTACACATGCGTGCCTTAGTATAGACACACACAAAAACACATACATTTTCTCAGCAGAGAAAGGATCAACAATATTTTAACGGAATAATTAGCAACAGTAAACAAACAAATAATTCACACTAAGGGAAGCAGCCCTGTACAAAAAAGGCACTACAGGAAGGTCTTATCTATACCAGATGTTCATTTATTGTTATTGTTATAATAATCATTCTCATTAAGACCTCTGCAGTTATTTTCATTATTACAAGGGTTCATTTTGTATATATACATCATATGAATGTATTCATCTCTCTCTCTCTCTCTCACACACACACACATATACAATGACGGTCATTCATTTAACACACATCTCTAGGTCAGGCGGGTAAGCGGAAAGACATAGTTCGAAAATACCATCCTTATCCTGGCCGTAAACCCATAGGATCCACCTGAGATCACTGGCTGTTATATTGTTCCAATGATAGTGTATTTCTAGGTCTGTAGGATTAAGGAGGTGAGGGAGGGAAGGATGGAATAAATGAGATATGGAGGAAGATAGGAGGGGAGGGAAGGTTAGGGGAAGAGAAGGAGAAAGAAATGGAGGGAAGGGGGAAGGAGGAAAGGTAGGAAGGAGAGGAGAGAAGGACGGAGCGAAGAGAGAGAGAGAGAGAGAGAGAGAGAGAGAGAGAGAGAGAGAGAGAGAGAGAGAGAGAAACTTCGAGGGAGTTAGAGAGGGAAAAGGGTATATCATATCAATATCGAAACCTTAACCGCCTTCATTTGCACAAATCCAATGTAACCGCTACCCATCTAAACAGCTCTCCATTTCACTCACCCTTACCCAACTTCCCCAAATTCTCCTTCCCTTCAGCAATAAAATCCTACCTAAAGCACGTACATGCACTCTTATCAAAACAAAGCGTTAGCAACGGCAAGACATCAACGTTTTCTTTCCTATGCAATTGCTGTAGCGGATAACAGAAACTTTCACGAAGGTGGTAGGTAATAACAAGACTGCGTTATCGACTGTAACATCATCGATATTTATTCACTTGCCCACCCAGTTTGCCTCTATATAGAAGGCGTGTGTTGTGAAGCATTACAAAAACAAAGTAATAAGCATAACTTTGGTCGCTGTTATGGAAAGACTCACTGTTATTCCCGAGAAAGTATAGGGGAAGAACCTGGAGACTTGCTATATGTATTTTTTATTTAATTTTATTATTACTACATTCTATAAAGATGGACTTATAAGTTTCGATTAAATGGCTCATTCTGGATAAAGCCAGAGGCTTTTGAGTACGTTATTAGATCGGAAAATTAGGTGCAAAACTTCTATAACTGTCGGTCGGTCTCTCTCTCTCTCTCTCACTGTGTGTGTGTGTGTGTGTGTGTGTGTGTGTGTGTGTGTGTGTGTGTGTGTGTGTGTGTGTGTGTGTGTGTGTGTGTGTGTGTGTGTGTGAACTTCCTCTGAGTTCGTGATTTTTAGCACGCTCTAAGAACTCTATACAATTCGAATAAAATCTGATTCGGCAACATCTGGTTTCTATTGATTTTATCAATTTTATCTAAAAATACACTTACGAGTAAGTGAAATCTGGCGCACCGTTACTATAGACTTAAATACACGACAAGGTTCCTCTCTCGAGATTTCTTAATTAATTTCGTTAATGATGGAAGAAGTTACAAGGTAGGAGCTTAGTTATTATACATAAGTCTGTGATACAAAACTTCACCTTTTTCTCTCTATTTTTTGCTGACGTCATGCAATAAGAAAAGTATATTTGCCCAAGACTATATTGAAGTAGTAAAGACATAAACCACACACACAGTGCTGTAAAAAAAGGCACACAAAGGTTGTTTTCCAGTGCCTAAAGCTATCTAATTTGCAGCCATCCCTGATGTGTGGGCTGCTTACCTGCATGAAAGTCGTACATATGTATACACGCTGGGAAAAAAACTACATGCACGTATTTGTACGTGAAGTCATTTGCACAACTGTAGTTGAACACGCCCGCACATACATGAACTTGAACTTGCACACACAAATAAAAGCACAAATATACGCCCACGCACAGGCACAGACACACCCACGCCCAGCCCCCCCCCCCACGCACGCACGCGCAAATACATACACACACACACACACACACACACACACACACACACACACACACACACACACACACACACACACACACACACACACACACACACACAGAGGCACACACACGCGCGCGCATACACACACACACACACACATGCTCGCACCCATACACACGCACGTCAGTATACAAAAGCCGGCCCTCTGGTGCTCTCGAGAAAAGAAGTTTCTACGAGACATTCCCTTTGGTCGAAAGGGCCCCGGAAGCCTCCTTGACTCCTTTATCTACTAATTTACTTACATAATGGAATCTGCGCTCTTCCCTCCTTGCAAGACAGAGGTTTCGGGCGCGGGGGGTGGGGTCCTTAAGCACCCTCTTCCTCTTCCTCCCACTATCCTCCTCTCCTTTATTCTCCCTCATAACTCCCGGCTTGTACGCAGCATCAACATAAACTGCAAGAGTCGGCTCATGGTATATAAACCCATGGCGCCGCTGATATCACCGCGTGCTTATAAGGGCGATGACGGCGTGATACTCGAAGGCGACTCCCATCCTTACGGTCAGCGACGCCACGACGAAGGGATCGTTTATGAGCCTAACTTCTATCGCAGTCTTGGCAAAGAGGAAGGAGCCTTTTGCGGAAAGTTTGAGCGAGAGGTGCGCTGTCTGCGGGTCTTCTTGGGGGAAATCACACAGAAGTGGTTTAAAAGGGAAGGGGGGGGGGAGGGGGGTTGCAATGGAATCACGCTTCAACAAATTCTCAGCAGACGCGGAATTCCGCAACCGAGAACAAACGCTTCGGTTTTATGCAAATCCTTTATGTCTTCCGTCACTCTCGGCAGGGATTCGGGGAAGACTAAACCCGAGGTATAATAGACGCTGGAATACTGTGTTCATATATATAATACTGCTGATGATAATAATAGAAAATAATCTTAACAATAACCTATATATCAATAAATACGGACACACATGCCTATCACTTTCAGAAGAAAAAATAGAGTTCTTATTTCCCGATGAATTACGTGGCCCGACAGGGTATTTGTTACCACCTGTCAAAAAGCGGCTTCAAGACCAGGTTCCTGAGTGCTAGGGACTGTCAATCCCTCCTTAAATGCATCTCGTTTTTCTCCCGAATTTAATCCAAGCTCAAGATACTAAAGAGATCACGAGGCTTATCAAGTCCCCTCAAGCGGCCAGCCATTGGTAATGAGGCTGTCGCAACACGCAGACGTCACTCGAGGTTTTTATACTTTCGCTCTCCTTCCGTTTTCTTTCATTCATTCCGCTTCCAATTTTTACCACGCTTTTAACTGTTGCCCATCCCTTCCTCCTCCTTTACATCATTATCACCAAAACCATCATCAACACTATCATCACAACCATCATTATCACCACATTCATCATCGTTATCGCCAAAACCAACATAATCGTCAATGAAAAGGGAGACAGCCACAGTAGAAAATGAAACTAAACGGTTTAGTTTCATTTTCTACTGTGGCTGTTTCCCTTTTCATCTTTGTATACACGTTACTGCGCTTGTGTTTGTGATTATCGTCAATATTATCACTATCAAAATTATCACCAAAATACTAATGATTAACACTATTTTCATAATCATCATCCTCAAAAGCTGCAGCTGCTTTCTCCTGCACGTTCATCTTTCTGATGTTGCACTTAAAATGTGTATAAAAAATAAGGAGATAAAAATGTAAAGCAAATTTGCACGGAAAACATGTTATCAACATTTTACAACTGAAAATTATCATAATGCCAAAATTTTACATCGTGCAAAGTAACTGTACGTCTCTTAGTAAATATTCCAATTTACCTTCTAACTTTGAATCTTCTATTTATCATCCTTCTTTCATCTTTACTTTCTTTCTTCTCTTTCGTTGCCAAGCTTTTACGACCATCGACCTCCATCTTTATATTTTTCTCCTCCCTCCCTACATTACTTCCATACTTTCTTTTTTATTTCCTTTCTCCCTTTCTTTTCTCTGAACTCCATCCTTCTTTCCCTTTTCTCCCCTCTTTTTCTTCCCCCTTCCTTCATTCGCCTGCCCAAATTACAGGGTCAAGGCCGCTGTCTGCTTCGCTATGCACAGACATCCACGCAGTCATTCTAGCCCGGGTAATGCGTTTCCAAAATTCCCCTCTAATACCCGGTAGCGCCAGAAGGTAATCGTTGGCCCCTAATTAGCTCCCGAGAGGTCGTTTTGCTTCTTTCTTCCGCCTCCATCACTGAATATTCGCGTTTCACGTAACTCTCTGACCTCGATTTTGGTTTGACTAACCTTCATTTTTTCTCTTGCCTTTTCTTCTTCATTAACGTCATTTTTTTCGTGTTTGCTTACTCCTTTACTTCTATTGTTCTGTTCACGCTCTTCTTGCTGTTCTTCTTTTACAAATACTCCTACTTCTTCTCTTCCTCTTCTTCCTAAAGGTCACATCAGAGAGACCTGACAGCCAATCTGTTATTTACTCCGGGGCCCCGCTAACTAATACTCTCGCTTTCATTTTCGAAGTGTTGAACCTCTCGAAAATTGGAAAAGGCTTTCGACTCCGACAGATAATTCATTCTCTTTCACGTCTGAATGAATACCAAGGATCTAACTGCAGCCATTTTGTCAGGCGGGAGATTTTAAGGCAAAAAATCGGGCAGTTATTGCAGATGTATTCTATTGAAAAAAAAAAAAACGACCTCATTTGTTTAGTTACAGGTCTAATTGGTTCGCCCGACGAGATGGTCCTCCGGTGCTGGTTATGAAATGTTCTGTCTTGTTACGAGTCTTGCTCAAAACGTCAGACGGTTTTTGTGTTCGTAGTCTTCTAGTGCTATTATTATTGATTTAACCCAATCAAACGAAACAAACTCAACTCAACTCAAATTGATCTAAATCCAGCCTTTTATATATCTATACATATATATATATATATATATATATATATATATATATATATATATATATATATATATATATATATATATATATATATATATATATATATATATAATATATATTATAATATATGCGTGTGTGGAGAGACAGATAGTTAGATATACTGATATATATAGATATAGTTGGATATAATTATATATATAGATATACATATTTAGATAGCAAGGTGTGTGTGTGTGTGTGTGTGCACGGCCGCCTGTATGTCTGTTTAGCAATTCATGCATCCTGGTTGATCCCAAGCAAAGGCCTCCCAAAAGACCTCCTGGGGTTCTATCTCCTGCGCGTCGCCCCCAGAAATGGGAAAAAAATAAGTAAATCCGCTTTAAATTCGACGCCCAGATGGGTTGTCGCCGCAGCCAGCTCCTTCTTGACGTGCGAGTTATTTCCCTTTGCAGACCCTCGGCACCGCTCGCCCCGCGGACGCCTCCTTATATCGTCCTTTTCATTCTGGGTTCCTCCTTTCTCGTGCCTTTTGGCGCGATCACTCTGTTCTGTTTGGTTTTCATTTGTTGTGTTTGCTCATGTTTATTATTATTTTTTATTCATTTATTTTTATTTATTATTATTATTTATTTATTTATTTTTATTTTTTTTGCTGTATTACTTTTATATTCTTGGTTTCTCCCCTCTTTTCTTCTGTGCTCATCTTCCTTCTCTGTCTTTTGATTCTCAAAGTAAAAAACACACCCTTGTTTTCTTTCTTCTTGTCATCCATTAGTCTATATATATATATATATATATATATATATATATACATACATATATATACATATATATACACACATATTACTATATATATATATATATATATTATATATATATATATATATATATATATATATATTCCACCTTCACATTTCCACAAGAATGCCCGCACGTTTGCCCTCCTTTCTCTTCTGTCTCTCTCTCTCTTTCCTTCCTTCTTTCTTTCTTTCCTTCTCTCCCTCCCTCCCTCCTCACCGCCGCCCACATGCCTAACCGCCCGCGTCAGCAAATCGTCGAGCAGCTCTTGTTGGTGTGCGAGTCAGTGGGCGTGCCCGGCATCCGCTCCGAACTGTGATGGATGCGTCTGATTGCTGCTGACTTGCTGAAGTTCTGCCATATATTTCAAGTTGTTCTGCTTTTTTTCCCGTTCCTTTTTTCTTGCTCTTTCTTCTATTTATTTTCTTTCTTCCTTTATACCTTCCTCCCTTCCTCTCCCCCTCCCCCTCTCTCTCTCTCTCCCCCGTTATCTCTACCATCCTCTAAAACCGCTGTCATCATTACTTATGTCCTAACTCCCGTTAGTATTATCAGTGTGGTTCTATTTTGTGGTAACCTACTGGTAGTTCTTGCATGGTTAATAGATGGAGTCTGATGGGGGTGGTACTAGCGAGACAATTAGTGGTACCTTTGTAGCAGGAATGGTAGTTTTTGGTGTAGCAGTAGCATTGATGGCAGCAATATTTGAAACACATATTTAACATCTAAACACTTTCATTTCCCTTCTCCGTCACATGCAATCTCTTTCACCTTTCTTAATTCATTCATTCTCTCTCTCTCTCCCTTCTTTCCTCCCTCCCTCTCTTTCTTTCTCTTTCTCACTCTCTCTCTCTCACCTCCGACTCCTTTCCCAATCCATAATTCTAGTTCCTTCTTCCGGATGCATTTCCCTCCAGTTAATGCCAGCCTAACTTCACGGATTCCTATATTCTCGAGACGGCCACGAACTTCTGTGAATTCATGTAATTAATGTTGTTTATTAGTCTTCCGTTCTTCTTCTCTTTTTGCCTGAAATTCCTTTGTTTATTCAAATTGCTGCTCATGCAGTAATTGTCTATTGAAGACAGCTCTCTGTCTGTCTGTCTGCTCTCTCTCTCTGTCTCTGTCTCTCTCTCTTTTATGCTAAGCTGCCATGGCAAACTTATACAAGGAGCAAATAACACTATACCAATCCCACGACTGAGCACGTCTCAAGTATGTTTACCGCTATCTAGGTTTCGAGTCGATAAACAGCCCTGGAGATTTGTGAGGCAGAAAAGAAAAAAAGAAAATGAAAGAAAAAAGTGAAAGAAAGACCTACGGATTGTGTAGCCATCTGAGCAACAGTTAATCAACCTTTGCATTATAGAAGATCCCAGACTGTCGAGGGAATGAGGTCAGCTCTGTATAAACATAAAGTCTTGTTTGTCTTGCCTATTTGGCCAGACACACGCTCGACGCTGCAATGCCGTCCGTCCGCACACCGGGATGCATGCAATTACCAGTGCGGCTGAACACAAATACCATCAATCCTGCGTTTGCCGGAGCGACGATGGCTTTGGACGATGAGGGTAGATATATGTGCGTACACAGATGCACGCATGCGTATATATATCATATACAAACAAACACACACACACACATACAAACCCACCCATACATTTATTTATCTATACATACATATATACATACATATATATACATATATATATATATATATATATATATATATATATATATATATACATATGTGTATAATATATATACGCTCACACATACACATCTATCTGTTTATATATATACATATCTATCTATCTATCTATATATGCATATACATGCATACATAAATACATATATATATATATACACATATATAAACGTACATACATATATATATATATATATATATATATATATATATATATATATATATATTTATATGGATAGGTTTATATATATATATATATATATATATATATATATAAATTAATATATATATATATATATATATATATATATATATATATATATATATAATAATATATTATTATTATATATATATATATATATATATATATATATATACAATATATCTATATTATATATATATATATAATATAATAATATGATATATATATATATATATATATAATATATATATATTATTATTATATATTGTGTGTGTTGTGTGTGTGTGTGTGTGTGTGTGTGTGTGTGTGTGTGTGTGTGTGTGTGTGTGTGTGTGTGTGTGTGTGTGTGTGCGTAGACACACAAATTGATACATCCCAAGTGGAGTGATCTTAGGTTGACAATGAACTTGATACTGTTAACACGCGTTTTCATATCTGTGTTGATAACTACTTTACGCTGGGGAGGTATATGTGTGGAAAAAAAAAGGAAAAACTAACTCGCACATATCTGAGTCGGGTTTTCCCGCGTCCTAACGACTCAAGGATCCCACAATCGAATTAAGAGAAGTAGACCCGAGGCGCCCTTGGCCAGTCAGCCAGCCAGGAAGGGCACGACAAAAATCGCCTCTTCCTGATTCTTCTTCTGACCGATTCTGTTCTCTCCCCCCCTTTTTTCTCTTGTTGTCTTTGTGACCTGTCTATGATATATTTTCATTCGTATCTGCTTGATTACTCAATTTATGTGGATTTCTTTTTCTTTTTTCCTATCCACCATATATTTCCGTTTTGGCAAAAGACAATCATAAATTTTTATAATATCCACAAAAGCCTTGCATTGTTTTTTCTCCTCTTTATTTTAAATTCAATTCGTTAATAAAAAAATATTGGTTCACAAACGAACTGAACAGCTCTTCCTTCTCCCCCCCCCCCTCCTTACAACTTTAAAAGAAGCCGAGTCAAAAGTCTTCATCAACAAGACGACACCACAAGACCAAAGCGAAAGAGGAAGGGGAAGGGGGGAGAGGGACAAGGAGAGAAAAGGGGGAGGGAAGGATAGAGGAAAGGAGGGAATGAGGGAAGGGGAGAGAGAAGGAAGGAGGAATGAAGGGAGGAAGGGAGGGAAGGAAAGGAAGGAAGGAAGGAGGAAAGTAGAGAGAGAGAGAAAGAGAAAGAGAGAGAGAGAGAGAGAGAGAGAGAGAGAGAGAGAGAGAGAGAGAGAGAGAGAGAGAGAGAGACTCACGTCCTAAAATTCTCCATTGAAGGGAGAGGGGGTGGGAGAAGAAAGGAGGGAAAAGAGAAGACGAGGGGAGAGAAGAGAATAAGAAGGACAGACTAGGTTAAGTGAGCAATGAATTTATTCCAATGCACAATTTCCTTGAATATGTAAAACATTCACAAAAGAAGAAGGAAAGGAAGAAATAGATAAAGATAAAAAGAAAAAAAAAAAAGAGAGATGGACTTCCTCTTCCTCGAGATCGCTTCTACGTTACTGTGTGGCTTAAGGATTAATGTGACTCGAATTACTTCCTTCAATCTAATTAGGAACCGAAATGGGGTTTATGTGGCCCGACTGGATTGTATCACGACCCTAATTCACTTTCATTAGGGAGACATACCTAATTTGGATCAAAATACAGGGACAGATAGGGCAGTTAATCACATGAACACATACAGAAGGACACACACACACACATATACACCATACACGCACACGGATAGATGAATACATATTTCTTGGCCACAAAAGAAACAGACTTTACATATAAACTTAATATATTAAATAGGAAAATATGCAACATTCAGTTTACTATAAATATAATTTTTTTTCATATCCACCTTCCCTCTTCTTCATTGTGCCATTATCCTCTTCCTTTTTTGTTGTTATTCCCTTCTTTCTTTCCTATCTTGACATTATATATTCCAGTTTCAATATTTCATAAACACTTCCGCTTTTTTTTTTGGTCATTATATAGGTTATTCTAGTTCATTGTCCTTCTTTTTATGTCTTTTTTCATAATTGAATTTCTGAAGTTTAGATTGCTTTTACTAAGTAATAAAATCCTCTGCACCTTTATCAAAACAATTCTGAACTATAAAGAAAACATTGCAGGTATATAAATATGCACATATATATATATATATATATATATATATATATATATATATATATATATATATATATATATATATAAAACGTATTGTATATTATATGTATCATATATATCGCATACCATACCTATTATATAGACTACACATACATACATACAAATACTTTTTATATGTATATATATGTATATATGCACGCATGCACTTACTCCTCACTCTCTCTCCCTCCCTCCCTCTCTATGTATATATATGTGTATACGAATGTGTGTACATATATGTGTATATATATATACATATATATGTATGTATGTATGCATGTATGTGTATATATGTATGTATATATATATATATATATATATATATATATATATATATATATTATATATATATATATATATATATATATATATACATATACACATGTGTGTGTGTGAAAGAGAGATAGACATAGAGAGAGATAGAGACAGAAAGAGAGACAGATCGACAGAGAGAGAGAGATGATATCCTTTACCTTGCGAGATCATTGCAAGATAGCACACGATTCTCAGATGATCCTTCCTTTGCAATTTACGTTCAGGTGAATTGTCAGCGTCCGGGGTCTGTTGGGTCTGTCTCCTCGGCGGTGCTGACAACTCCAATCAAGATGCCGTTGGCTACAGCTGAGGTGATCTTCTCTCTCTCTCTCTCTCTCTCTCTCTCTCTCTCTCTCTCTCTCTCTTCTTATTTCATTTAGCTTCCCCTTCATCTTTGAACACGATTAGTAAAGCTTTCAGTACTCTCTCTCTCTCTTTCATGAACGGCAAGAACATTATGCTGTCAAGATCAAATGGCAGAAAATCCACCATAGCTATATATCTTCATCAGAATAAAAATAAAATTATAAGATGGTGCTAAGTCATCTCTATAGTTCAAGATAACGAACAATGATTGCCAAGAGGATTTGGAAACAACTATCTCCTCTTTTACAAATATATTGCAAAAAAGAAAAGTGCATATTTTTTTTTCCCTCACTGAATATTAAGTTCAAAAATAAGAAAAAAAGAGAGAGCTATAGGCGCTTGGCTCCACTTAATTGCGTATTTTCGACATCCCACATCAAAAGAATTCAATAACCGAGCCTTCTTGTCTCTCGCGAAGGTATCATAATGGAGATGCTTCTCATTAAAAATGCCTTTCCTC
>NC_051390.1:45795060-45802560 GCF_015228065.2 Penaeus monodon | reverse complement strand
CCTGCTCTTTCTTGACTATGTCTGTTGACCTTGTCTCTCTCTCTCTCTCTCTCTTTCTCTCTCTCTCTCTCTCTCTCTCTCTCTCTCTCTCTCTCTCTCTCTCTCTCTCTCTCTCTCTCTCTCTCTCTCTCTCTCTCTCTCTTCCTCCCTCCCTCCCTCCATTCCTTCCTTCCTTTCCTCTCTCTCCCTCTGATTTTTAAAAATCACACAGGTGAGAAAAGTCCCTAAATTTATGAAACGGAATATATAAAAGAAAGTGAACTATAAAGGTAACAAAAACATAACATAACGACAAGCGATGAAACTTTGAAACGGCGACGTGACGTTTCCCCGACGAACGATAAGCGTTGCGATCCAAATCTTCCCCGACAGAACACGCACATTCGGAGATAACGTGAGGCTCCATTTATCTCGGCAAGGAGAGGAGGGTGAGGAAGTTAAGGGAAGTTACTAACTGATTAACGTATGTACAGAGAGACGCGGAGGCTACCCCCACCCCTCCCCCCTTTACAAGACACACAATTCTGGCGTCTTATCTGATGGAACTATTTACGCCTATGACGTAACGAGGGAGGCAAGCGCACTTGATTGTTACAGGGAGTGCAATTGATTTTACCTTACTTGCATGGTCGAGGAAAATGAGGTTTCCACACAGTAGAAAAATATGCATGCATACATATACATACATATACATATACATACACATACATACATACATACACACACACACATTAAATAATATATATGTATGTATTTCCTGCATTTCCGCCCATAGAATGTCCGTAGCAACCCTTGTTTGAAATCTAACTCGTTATTTCTCATCGTTGTACATTAATAGGTCAAAAGACGTAAATATCAATCAGAATACTAGAAGAGAAAGTATATTCTGTCCCGTAATGTATTTTTCTTATCCTTGTCTCTTTTTCCTTCCTCTTTTCTATCTACCTGTATATATACACAACCCCATCCAAAAAAAAGGAAAGAAAAGAAAAAAGGTTTCCGGACTTTTATTCCGGCTCATGAAGACACACCAAAAAAAAAAAGTGACAAAAAAGGTTTCCACCGGAAACTGCATGGAAAATGTCACACGGGGAAAATAGTGAGCTTTGGTCTGTGAGAGGCGGTGACGGGATGTGGGTGGGTGGGGGGGGGGGGGAAAGGGGCGGAAGGAGAGGGAGATGGGAAAGGGGAGAGGGAGAGGGAGGGGGTGGAAGGAGAGGGAGCTGGGAGAGGACAGGGAGAGGGAGAGGGAGGAGGTAGGAGAGAGATATGGGAATGGGGAGAGGGAGAGGGGAGGTGGAGGAGCTGGGGCGAGGGAGAAGGAAAGGGAGAGAGAAAGAGGAATGGAGGATGCGAGAAGAGGAGGAGAAGGAGGAGGAGGGGAGAGGATAGGATGTTGAAGGTGAATTCCCGTCACAACCCTGACAGTGAATCACAGTGAAGGAAGATACAATGAGGCTAGCGAGGGAGGGAGGAGGGGGGGGGGGAAGGTCAGGAACCGGGACTGCTGCATTTACCGTGTAACTCTTGTATTTGTGTCTGAATTCCTGTCCCGCTACAAGATCCGTGATGATGCCTGGCGCTGACTGCCCAGAGAACGAGTCTGGGTTACACCGTGATATCATTTGAATAAAAATTTTCTGGTTTGTAAGGGAGCAAAATGGCTGAGGAGGAGGGGGTAAAGGAGAGGGGGAGGGGGAGGGAGAGGGGGAGGGGGAGGGGGAGGGGGAGAGGGAGAGAGAAAGAGGGAGGGAGGGAGGGAGAGGGAGGGGGAGAGAGGGAAAGAGAGAGAGAGAGAGAGAGAGAGAGAGAGAGAGAGAGAGAGAGAGAGAGAGAGAGAGAGAGAGAGAGAGAGAGAGAGAGAGAGAAAGTGAGAGAGAGAGAGAGAAATAGAGAGAGAAAGATAAAGAGATCAATCAAAAAACAACACCAAGAAAGAAAGAAAGAAAAAAAAAAGCAAATAAAATGCCGAAAAGACCCACAAGAAGAAAAAAAAACATATAAAAAAAAAAAAAAAAAAAAAAAATAGCCTCACCTGACACTCTCTCCGCCGCTTCCCCCCCCCCCCCCCCACGAACTGTCAATCCTAACATAGCAAAAATCCTTCCCGCCCCAGGATGGCTGTGGGATCTCAGATTCGCTATTCTTCGCAGCATTACGGAGGAGGGAGAGACATAATGCCGATAAAGGAGAGATAAAGAAAGCAGAAAAGAAACGGGTGTGAAAAATAGACATAAACAAGAGAAAGAAAAACAACAAACCCAAACCACGAAGCCAAACAAACTCACTAAATAAGATTAAAAATGGGTATGCAAATAATAATGATAACCATAATAATAATAATAATAATAATAATAATAATAATGATAATAATGATAATGATAATAATAATACAATGATAATAACAGCAACAAAAACAAAACCATAATAATAATAATAATAATAATAATAATAATAATAATAATAATAATAATAATAATAATAATAATAATAATAATAACAACAATAATAATAATAACAATAAATAAATAAGAGTAAAAAAAATAATAATAATAACAATAAAAATAATAATGATAATAAATAAATAAATAAAACGGAAAAACAAATCCGTTGTGGGCGTCACTTCCACGCCCGCAATTACGAGCTAACAGCCACTTTGTAGTAGAACTGACATGGTGAGTATCGCCTTTCTTTCCATTGCTCTGCCCCCCCCCCCCTTTTTTTTTTGGGGGGGGGGGTTCTTATTCTTTTTTCCCCCTCGTGTTCTCCTTCTCCGTCTTCTTCTCTTTCTTTCGCTTTATCTTTCTCCTTGTTCTTGTTCTTTCTTTCTTTCTTTATTTATTTATTTTTTAAAATAATTATTCCTCCTCTTTCTCTTCCTTTTCTTCTTCCTCTTTTTCTCCGTTTTTCTTCCTCCTCTTTTTTATATAAGTATTGAATACCCTCTTTTAAGTTTGTTTTTATCTTAATAGTTAAAAATGGTTTATCTTAATGGTTTGATAGAAAGGCTAGAGGGAGAGGAAAATGAAGGGAAAAACAAACATATAAAATGAAAAAAAAATAGAGAAAGGTAAACAGACAGACATAAGACCAGACTGACCAACAAACAACGACCGACAAAGAATCAGTTAACATGACAGAGAAATGGACTGAGAAAAAAAAATCACCTGGTTCTAAATAACGCAAACATTGAACCAAACAATTCAATTCAATCATCCCTTTCCCCCCCTTCGTTACATAAAAATACACTGTCTTTATTTATCATCAAAATACATCATATAACATTTCTTTAAAAGATACGTCAGTAATTCAAACCAAGCATCAGTGTTATGACCCCCCCCCCCCCAAGCGTTCCCTCCTTCGGTAATGAAGTCATTCTATTCTTTAACATCAAAGGCGGAGAGAACATGATCATTATAACGAATATCAACGATCGTGGGGAGTGGTCGCTTTGCTAATGGCCTTCTGGAAGCAGGGGGAGAGGAATGGGGGTGGAGATAATGTAAATCTAGCGTAAATCTTAACGAAAATGGAAGCATGCACGGGGAATGTGATGCAACTTTAAACGTTATCTTGAACGAAATGAAAGTATGCAGGGAAATATAACGTTAAGTACAGCTTTAATTTTAACGAAACGAAATGTTGGTAGCGCGTAGTCTAACGGTTTGTAATTTGAAGGAATAGGCAAATGCTCGTTACTTGAAGGGGTGTCTGTTTCAGTGTTGTTATGAGCTGTTTAAGTGGTGTTTTACCGCTCAGTCTTTGTTGCCTCTGGACTGTTCGGCTGGTGCTTCTGTTTCTGTTTCAGCGACTGTTTCTTTTCTCTTACTGCGGAAGTTATATGTTGAACTACTGAATGCTTCCATTTTTATGCTGATTTCGTTGCTCGGTCCACACCCTGTTTCCTTTCTGCTCCTTTGCTGTCTCTGAGCTACTTCATATTATTTTTACGCTGCTTCCACGGTGTTTCTGCATCTGCTTCCGTGCTCTTTCTCTGCCGTTTCCGCGCTGTTCGCACCCTCCTTCTATGGCCATCCTGTGCTGTGTCCACGCCTTTATTTCGCCGCTATTAAAGCTTAGACGCAAGAGGACCTAAAGGCCATGTGTTCATTAGGCGGACTCCCACCCGCGCTCGACCAAGGGCGCGCGCCGGCTCTTGCTCGGGCATTACTCTTATTTCTTATTTATCTTTCTCTTTTTTTCTTTCTTTCTTTTTTTGCTGGGAGGGTTAAGTGTAGGGGGGGGGGGTTAAGTGTATAGAGGAAAGGGGAGTGTGTGTTTGTAGGAGATATGTGTAAAGGAGAGGGGGAGGGGAGGTAAGTGTAGGGGAGGGGAAGGAAAGCGTGTGTAAGGGATGAAGTATGTGTATTCGTGTACGTTTGGGTGTGTGTGTCAGATACATGTGTCCGTGGGAGGGAAGGGAACGGAGGTTAAAGGGGGAGAGGAGAGGAAAAGGGAGGGGAACAGAAGGATAAAGGTGTGAGGGGAGGGAAGGGGAAGATAAGAATAAAGGAGAGGAAGGGAGAAGAGGGGAAGAGAAGGATAAAGGGGGAGAGGCGTTGTGGGGAGGGGCAGGATAAAGGAGTGAGGGGAGGGGAGGAGGCATAAATGCACTCCTTAATCTACACATTACCCAAGACCTAATGAGCAGGGCCATAACGTAATTACACCTGCGGTTGTGTGGGCAGATTCCGGTGGGCTATTTTTTTTTTTAGAAGTGCATCTGTTTTCCTGTCTGTTTACTCTTTATTTATTTCTCTTTCTTTCTCTGTCTCTAGCAGTCTCTATCTGTTTATCAGTCTACTTAGAGAGAGAGAGAGAGAGAGAGAGAAGGAGAGAGGGAGAGAAGAGAAGAGAGAGGGAGAGAGAGAGAGAGAATGAAGAGAGATGAGGGAGAGAGAGAGGAGAGAGAGAGGAGGAGAGAGAGAGGAGAGAGAGGAGAGAGAGAGAGAGAGGAGAGAGAGAGGACAGAGAGAGAGAGAAAGAGAGAGAGAGAGAAGAGAGAGAGAGAGAGAGAGAGAAGAAAGAGGAGAGAGAGAGAGAGAAGAGACACAGAGAGACACGAGAGAGAGAGAGAGAGAGAGAGAGAGAGAGAGGAGGGGGGGTCTCTTAAATGGCACTAAAAATAGTTTCTTGAGACTCTCCACCTTGTAGATAGGAAGGAGGGGGGGGATGCAGTGAAAAGTACGGGGGGGGGGGGGGGATTGAAGAGGTTTTAAATAAAAAAAAAAAAATAAAAAATAAAAAGAAAAAAGAAAAAGAAAATGGAGGTCAACGATAAGGGGAGCAAGAGACAAGTGGTTTAGAAATTTAAGTAGAACAGAATTTTACATAATTAGTGGGATTCTAATGAAAGGCAGCATCCGTTTTTTTTCGTTATGGTTAAAAATCTTCACTACTAGAAAAATTCTCATTTCGAAAGTCATTTACAAAGAAGTCCTGATTTGAAAATCTATGCTATTATAATAATGATAACGATACTAATAATAATGATGTTGTTGATGATGATGATGATGATGATGATGATGATGATAATGATGATGATGATGATGATGATGATGATGATGATGATGATGGTGATGATGATGATGGTGATAATAATGATGATGACGATACTAAGGACAAAAATCCTTCATATACAACAACAACCACAAACAAACAACAACAACAACACTAAACAACAATATCACTTACATTTCTTCTTTTTTTCCCCTTAATCACAAAAATTAATTAAAAATGAAGCATCAGTAAGAGCTCGCCCAGATGAGATACTTTCACAAGATCTCGAGCATTTTCCTTCGCGAGATCTCCTCAGGTTGGAAGAGACAGCGCCGGAGGCAGACAGAATCGTGGGAGGGTGAGGATGACGATAAATATGGGAGGAGGAAGGGGAGGATGACGATAAATATGGGAGGAGGAAGGGGAGGAGGAAGAGGGAGGGGGAGGGGAGGGGAGGGGGAAGGGGAGGGGAGAAGGAGAGGAGGAGGAGGAAAAAGAAGAGGAACAGGACAAAGAGAGATAAAGAGAGGAGAGAGAATGAGAGAGAGAGAAAGAAAGAGAGAGAGAGAGAGAGAGAGAGAGAGAGAGAGAGAGAGAGAGAGAGAGAGAGAGAGAGAGAGAGAGAGAGAGAGAATCAAACCTATCATAAATAACAAAAGGGCATCGTGGCACTCCCAAAAAGTTTTCCTTTGATCGCTAATCACTCTAAAAGCCTATCGTGAATCACTGGATCTCATTTGTAAAGTAATTAGTGTTCTATCGACCAGTTGTCACTCACTTAATTACAGAGTCAAGGACCAATTAAAGAATTGGAATAAAAAAACGGACAGATAGGTAGGCAGATACAGACAGGCAGACACACACACTTTACACACAAACCTTTACACACACACACACACACACACACACACACACACACACACACACACACACACACACACACACACACACACGCATACACACACACACACACGCACACACACACACACACACACGCACGCACACACACACACACACACACACACACACACACACACACACACACACACACACACACACACACACACACACACACACACACACACGTGGATGCGGATTTGTCGGATAAGGATCCTGGGGATGATAGTTTCTATATATACTATACCGACGAAGGGGAAATTAAGTCTCTCTATCCTCGACCGCGTGAAATGGAAAAGAGATGAGGAGGAGGAGGAGGAGGAGGAGGAGGAGGAGGAGGAGGAGGAGGAGGAGGAGGAGGAGGAGGAGGAGGAGGAGGAGGAGGAGGAGGAGGAGGAGGAGGAGGAGGAGGAGGAGAGGAGGAGGGGAGGAAGGGGAGGAGAAGGAGAAAGAACAAGAATAACAAGAGGGAATAAGGAGAAGAGGAAGGAAGAGATGAAGAAAAAGGAGAAGAGGAAGAAAGAGGAGAAGAAAAAGGAGAAGATGGAGAGGGAGAAGAAAAACGAGAAGATGGAGATGGAGAAGAAAAGGGAGAATGAGCAGACGGAGGACACAACGGACTGAGGCCATGTAACATACCCAACAATAGCCATGAAACCACCGCGTAAATCGTACTATAAGGGAAATTTATCCTCGCCTCTCCCTCTCCCCCTCTCCTTCCCTCCCTCCCTCCCTTCCTCCCCCCCTCTCTCTCTCTCTCTCTCTCTCTCTCTCTCTCTCTCTCTCTCTCTCTCTCTCTCTCTCTCTTCCCCCCTTTCCCCTTCCCTTCGTCCCTGTGGAAATAAGTGGTACATGTCGGGATGTCTTTACTCAGGGAGAGGGAGAGGGAGAGGGAGAGGGAGAGGGAGAGGGAGAGGGAGAGGAAGGGGAAGGGAGAGAGAGACGAAAAGAAGACAAGAGAGAGAGAGAGAGTGAGAGAGAGAGTGAGAGAGAGAAGAGGAGAGAGAGAGAGAGAGAGAGAGAGAGAGAGAGAGAGAGAGAGAGAGAGAGAGAGAGAGAGAGAGAGAGAGAGAGAGGAAAAAGGGAAAGAGAAAGAGAGAGGAA
>NC_051390.1:45775060-45782560 GCF_015228065.2 Penaeus monodon | reverse complement strand
AATCCAGCGTGGGATTCGCCAGTGGCCGCGGACGCCAAGCTACACGAGAGGGGTGGGGCTGGGGCGAAGGGGGGGGGAGGTGAAATCTCCCAATATCTGAGCCTCGAATTTGCATATCCACTTTTCACAGGGACTAACGTCGAATTGCTTGTCGTTTTTTGGGGAGTAGAGAGAAAAAAAGGAGAGGGAGAGAGAGAGAGAGAGAGAGAGAGAGAGAGAGAGAGAGAGAGAGAGAGAGAGAAAGAGAGAGAGAGAGAGAGAAAGAGAGAGATAAAGAGAGAAGGAGAGATAAAGAGAGAAGGTGAGATAAGGAGAGAAGGTGAGATAAAAGAGAAGGAGAGATAAAAGAGAAGGTGAGATAAAAGAGACAAGGAGAAAAGAGAGAAAAGAGAAAAGAGAAAAAGAGAGAGAGAGAGAGAGAGAGAGAGAGAGAGAGAGAGAGAGAGAGAGAGAGAGAGAGAGAGAGAGAGAGAGAGAGAGAGAGAGAGAGAGAGAGAGAGCACACTTCGGGAGTCGATTATCATGACGAGATTAAACCCTAACCATTATAGCATTATATAAATATGTAACCCTGTATATTATTAGTGTAGCTGAGCATGAATTAGAGCGAATCATCATTAACACAGACCAAACTATTAACGTTACGTAAACCTGTACTAGACATACACAAAGGAAGATATGAGTCTGAAAACACGTGAAAATTATATACACATTACAAATAGTAAGGAAAAATTACTGAAAAAAGAACACAAGAGCAGGAGAAAGACAGAAAAAAAGAAAGACGAAAATTACGTGAAAAAAATGGGGAAAAAGAAAAGAAAAGAAAAGAAAAGAAAAGAAAAGAAAAGAAAAGAAAAGAAAAGAAGAGAGAGAGAGAGAGAGAGAGAGAGAGAGAGAGAGAGAGAGAGAGAGAGAGAGAGAGAGAGAGAGAGAGAGAGAGAGAGAGAGAGAGAGAGAGAGAGAGAGAGAGAAATGGAAATACGTGAAAGAATATAAAAGAATGTGACGTAAGAGACAAAAAAGAATAAACAAAAAAAAGAAGGTGCAGAAAGACCTAGGAATAAAAATGGGATAAATGAATAACTGACAAAGGCAAGAGAGAAGGAGAAGGGAAAGAAGAAAGAGACGAAAGAGGAACGGAGAGAGAGGAAGGAAGGACAAAATTGAAAGGGTAAGAAGTCAGAGAAGTGTAAAATCCAATTCATTAATGACGATTCAATATGCTAATCGGGTGGTCAACATTGTTTCTCTTCCACTTCGTTTATCATCTCGAAGGCGTTCCCTTCCCTCTTTCTGTCTTCTCTACTTTTCTTCATTATTTTCCTTTCCTCGTTCTTCGTGTTATTTCGCCCATCCTCGTCTCTCCATCTTCTGCTTCTCTTTACTTCTTATTCGTTATTTCGAGTTTTTTTTCTCTCTCTTTATTTTCCCCCTCCTTCCACCCTTTCGTGTCTCCTTCCTCTTCTATTTTCCCTTTCCTTCTCCTTTTCTCTTTTCCCTCTTTTCATATCCTCTCTTCTCTTCTTTTTTTCTCCTCTCCCTTCCCTCATGTCCTCTCTCCTCTTCCTCCTCTCCCTTTTCTCTGTCCTCTCTCCTCCTCCTCTTCCTTCCCCTTCCTCTCCAGAGAAACATTTATCAAGAGGCCGACTCGCCCCCAAAGAGGATTTCCAGTCTGCAGCCAGAGATAAAGACGCCCCCCCCCCCGTCCCTCCTCTTTCTCTCCCACCCTCCCCCTTTCTCTCTCTCTTTTTATATCGTGCTGTTGTCGAGGGGAATCCTGTTATTTTTTCTTTCTTTCTTTCTTTCTTTTTCCTTTTATCATTTTTTTTCTGCTTTTCTGTCCTTTTTTCTAATTCTCGACTTTCCTTTTCCCTTCGGTTTCCCCTTCCTCTCCCTCTCCCTCTCTCTCTCCTTCTCCTTCTCCCCCTCCTTCCTTTTCCTTCTCCTTCTCCCCCTCCCTCTCCTCCTCCCGCTCCCTCCTTCTCCCCCTCCCTCTCCCCCTTCTCCTTCCCTCTTCCCCTCCTTCTCCCTCTCTCCCTCCCCTTCATTCTCTCTCTCCCTTTTTCGCAACGAACAGCCCATAAAAGGAGCCCATCCACTTGTTGCATGATTGTCTCTGCAACATCATCCCATCGTCCCAACTGACGCTAATTCCCCTTGTCATTATTAGCGTTATCATTCTTCTTGTTGCTTTTATTTTATTTCATTTTATTTGTCATTTGTTATGTTCCCTTGATTACATGTTTGTCTGTTTATTTTCTTTGTTTTTTTATTGTTTACTGTTTTTTTTTTTTTTTTACTTTTCCTGACTACTGTTTTTGTTAATATTTTTCTCTCTCTCTCTTTACTCTTCATCCTTCTTCTTTGTCCTTTGTTTTCATTTCTTTTCCTCTTCCTTCTTATATTTTCTTTTTGTTTCTTAACTTCTTCCCTTTTATTCTCTTCCTCTCTTCTACTCCCTCCACTATTTCTCTTCCCTTCCTTGTTCTCTCGCTCTCGCCTTCCTCTCTTTCGCCCTTACTCCTTTCACTTCCTTTCCATCTCTTCTCATCTCTATCACCTTTTCTCCATGTTTTTCTTCTTCCTCTTTATTGCAATTGCAATTCTTCCCTTCTTCATCTTCTCTTGCCTTCCCTTTCCTTCTACCCTCTCCTTCCTTCACATCTCTTCTTTTTATCAGTTTCTTTCCCATCTATTCTCCTATTTATCTATTTTCTCCCCATCTACTCTCCTATTTATCGATTTTCCTTCACATCTATTCTCTTCTTTATCTATTTTCTCCCCATCTATTCCCCTCTTTTATCTATTTCATTCCCTTCTCTTCCCTTCTTCCTCTCCTCTTCCTCCCCCCCCCCCCCTCATCGCTCTTCCTCGTAACTACAGATATATATCCTCAGCGTCGAACGGAGGAACGTTTTGAACTCGCGACCCAAATTCCTTCCTCGGGACGCGGGAATGGCGGGTCGTTGGTCATACCAATTTGACCAACTGAACGTGCTAGGTCAATATGGGGGAATTGCATCTGTCAATACCTATCGCAATTCATTGTAATGATCCATATGACAAGTAAAGGTATCAATGCGCAGTCGGGGACAGATGCAAATACACATACACGTATGGCCCGCCTAACGTGAACACAACTGTACATGTATGGAAACACAATGTAATAACGAATGGATGTTTTCAAAGTATACACACAGAAAGAGAGAGGGAGGGAGGGAAAAAGGGAGTGAGGGAGAGGGAGAGGGAAAGGGAAAGGGAGAGGGAGAGGGAGAGGGAGAGACAAAGGGAGAGGGAGGGAGAGAGAGAGAATGCGAGAGAAAGAGAAAGAAAGAAAGAAACAGAGAGAGAGAGAGAGAGAGAGAAAAGGAAGAGAGAGGCGAAAAAGGAGAGAGAGAGAGAGGAGAGAAGAGAAGAGAGAGAGGGGGAAGGAGAGAGAGAGGGGAGAGAATGAGAGAGAGAATGAGAGAGAGGGAAAGAGAAGAGAGGGGGGGAGGAGAGAGGAGAGGAGCGAGAGAGAGGGAGAGAGAGAAGGAGGAGAAGAGAGAGAGAGAGAGAGAGAGAGAGATTACGTGAAAATTGCGTTGAAAGACAACGCCCTGGGGGAAATCAAATAAACCCATTCTTGTAATCCACATAAACCAATATTTTCCATTATAAATCTCTCTGAATCAATTCAATATGATGCTATCTATCCAATATCTTAAATAATGAATGGATATCTCATCAAGAGACGTTGGTGTTTTGACAATGAGGATAATGCAATAAGGTCACTGGGGAAGAAATTTCAACTTAATTTTTTGTATCTTGTCTTTAATTTTTGTCTAGTACTATGCAATTTCATTTTTACTTTTGCTGTTTATCTATCATTATATTCTTAGCAGTATAATATCGCCATTATCATAACATGTATAAGACAAGTTGTTCTTATTATCATCGCACTGTTATCATCATCAGTATCGATATTATAATAACGAACACTTCATTTCACTTGCGAAACATACCCGTTGTAGGCAAAGCAAGAAATCTGACGCACTATTTCATCCTCATTCATTTTACGAACTCGACTCACCCTGGGAAATAATTCTCTCCCATAAAAAAGAATATATATATATATAATTCGCAGTTTAAACTAACAAGCGTCCCGACCACACAAGATTAAATGAGGTCTTTCCTTGGCAGAAATGTTGAGTTAATCCATAATCCTTCTCGCGCCTCCCCTCCCCTCCCCTCCCCCCTCTTCATTCCCTTTCCCTGTCCACCCCCCGTCTCTTTCCCGAGGTCTTTTATTCGACTCGCGTCCCTCCTTTCTCACTCTTATCCCCTTCCCTTCCCCTCTCCTCCCCACTTTTCCCCTTTACTTCTCTACGTTCCCCTCTTTTTCCCTTTTCTTAACTCTGCTCTCCTGTTCCTTCCTGTCTTTCCTTTCCTCTCCTCTCTCTCTTCTCTTCTTTCCTCTCCTCTTTCTCTTCTCTTCCTTCGTCTCCTCTCCTCTTTCCTTTCCTGTCTTTCCTCTCCTCTCCTCTTTCCCTTCCCCCCTTGCCTCTCATCTCCTCTTCCCCTCTTCATCTCCTGTCTTCGTTCCCTTCCCCTCTCTCTCCTCTCATTTCTTCGTTTCTTCCCCTCTTCGTCTCCCTCGCCTATGAACACTGCGTCACGGCCAGGGGATCTCCAGACACAAAATTTACAGACTTCAATATAAGCTGTGATTTACTTACACGCTCTCCCTCCTTCCGGCGAGGGCGGAAGTACTTGCGAAAGAGGGGACGCGACATAAATGAAATGAGTAGGTCTCTTCTGGTATTCCTTTTGGTTTTTGGTTTTTCGATTTTTTTCTATTTTTTTATATTTTCATTTGTTTTTTTTTTCTTTCTCCTGTGCTTCCTAATTTGGAATTCTTTTCCTTCTTTATTCTTTATTTCTTTTCAATTCTTCCGTCTTTCTCATTTTTTTCTCTCCTTCACTTCCTTCCTTTCCCGTTTCCTCTTCTTTGTTCTTTCCCCTCCCTTTCCTTCTTCCTCTTCGTCTCCCCTTTCGCTTCCTCTTTCTCTTCCCCCTTATCCTCCCTCTTCCTCTTCTCTTTCCTCCCCCCTTTCCCTTCCTCTTTTTCTTCCCCTTCCTCTCCCTAATCCTCTTTCTCTTCCTCTTCATCCTCCCCTTATCCATTCCCCTCCCCCTCCCCCTCCCCCTCCCCCCTCGGATGTTGAAGGTTGCTGTTGCATATCTGAATGATGGCGCGTCGTTAATCTTTACTACTGTTAACAGGTGGGTTATTAACAGATGGAAGGGGAGAAGGGGGGGGGGATGTAAGTAAGAGAAAGGGGTAGGGGGAGTATGAGAGTAAAGAGGAGTAAAGAGAAATATGAAAACGGGGAGGATGGAAAGGGGGAAGTAGAGCAGAAGCGATAAAAATAGGAAAGGAAAATTGGGAGGAGAATAGACGGGGGAGGGGGAGGGGGAGAAGGGAAGGGGAGAAGGGGAGGGAAGGACATGGGGAGAGAGAGGAGAGACGGGGAGAGAAGAAATAGAAGGAGAGAGAAAGACAGTGGGTAGAGAGGGGAAGGAGAGAGGAAGAACCGGATAGAGAGGGGAAGGAGAAAAGAAGATATTGGGTTAGGAGGGAAAGGGGAGAAAGGGAGAACGAGATTTAGGAAGAGAGAGGGGAAAGGAACAAGGGGAGAGGAAATAAGCGAGAGAGTTGTTGAGTGAAATGCAAGTTACTCTCTCAGCTGCAGTCGCGTTGTGTGATTCACGACCTGGCTCTTGATTGGCCCGGGCGATTTGTCTCTCTCTCTGTCACTCTGATTCCTTTCCTCTCTCTCTCTCTCTCTCTCTCTCTCTCTCTCTCTCTCTCTCTCTCTCTCTCTCTCTCTCTCTCTGTCTCCCCTTTATAGAAAACGGGAAAAAGGGGAAAAGGATTAGCGAGTCGAGGAGCATATGTCTTTTTATTCTATTTTTTATTTTATTTTTATTTTTGTGTGTGCGTGTGTGTGTGTGTGTGTGCGTGTGTGTGTGTGTGTGTGTGTGTGTGTGTGTGTGTGTGTGTGTGTGTGTGTGTGTGTGTGTGTGTGTGTGTGTGTGTGTGTGTGTGTGTGTGTGTGTGTGTGTGTGTGGTGAAACAGGGAGGGAGAGAAGGGGAGAGAGAGAGAGGAGAGGAGAGAGAGAGAGAGAGAGAGAGAGAGAGAGAGAGAGAGAGAGAGAGAGAGAGAGAGAGAGAGAGAGAGAGAGAGAGAGAGAGAGAGACAGAGAGAGAGAACGAGAAAGAGACCGAGACAGAGACAAAGCGCTCAGACGTTACCAAGATTAAAGTCCATAATCCGTGATCGCAGCTTAGTGTTATGGGCGCCGGGGGCCGTTGAAGACTCGCGGTGACTTATGCTTGCTTGAGAACGACAGCAGTTCCTTCGCTCTCCCAAAAAGAGAGAGTGAGATGAGCTGAACTTGTGCCGTTGGTCGGAGAGCGGCGAGGGAGATGGCGCTCGCGTCCCTCCTCTCTCACCCTAATCCCCTTCCCAGCTCCCCTCCCCTCCCCCACTCTTCCCCTTCATTCCGCTACATTCCCCTTTCTCTCCTTCTCCTCTCTCCCTTCCCATCTCCTCCTCACATTTACTCCTCATTCCTCTATATTCCCCTTTCTCTCTTTCTCTTCTCCTCCTCACTCTTGCTCCTCATTCCTCTACATTCCCCTTCTCTTCTTTCTCATTCCATCTCCTCGTTACTCTTCCTCTTCTTCCCCTTCTCTTCTCCTCCCCACTCCTTCTCTTCATTCCTCTACATTCCCCTTTCTTTCCCCTTCTCTTCTCTCCCTTCCCCTCTTTCCTCAACTCTTTTCTTACTTTTCCCCCTCTTCGTCTCCCCTCTTCTTTCCCTCCCCCTCTTCCCTCTCCTTGGTGATAACGGGGATGATGATGACTAAGATGACATTGTTATTTTGTTGATAATAATTGCCGGTCGTGATGATAATGAAGATAATGATACTCGTAGATATAACAACACAATTATAGTTTTTTTTTTATCATTGCTATCTTTATTTTCATATTCATCTCTATCTTTATCATTGCTGATATTCTCATCTATTTATCAACCATATTACTGTCATTATCATTTGGTTATTACGCCAAACATGACAGAAAATTAGGAGAGGTCAAAACAGAAATTCCATTACCGGCCTGACCTGCCGTGACCCTCCTCTGTGACCTCGGACAAGGCCAGCACGTGCGTCTTTCTCAGCCTTGCCTTCTCCTCCAAGATTAAATTGCTGAAAAATCCAATATTCATCGTTGATAAAAAAGAAAAAAAAAGAAAAAAAGAAGAAAAAAAAAAAGGATGAATAAATCCCCGTCTTTCTCTTTCTCGTTGTTTTTTTTTTCTCTCTCGTTTGTTTCTCATTTCGTCGTTTCGTTTCTCGTTCTGACTTACTTTAGTTTCGTTTTCTCGTTTTTTTTGGGGGGGGAGGGGGGGAGCTGAAAAAGTTGGGCATGCGTGTCTTTCTTTCTTTCT
>NC_051390.1:45755060-45770060 GCF_015228065.2 Penaeus monodon | reverse complement strand
ATTAACGCCCTTCCCCATTTCTCCATTTCCCCCTTTTTTCATCTTCCTCTCCCCTCTTCTTCCTTTTCCTTTTCTTTAAATATTATCTCTTCTTCTTTAATTCCTCTCATCTCTCTTTTTCCAACCTACTTTCCCCTCGTTTCTTTTGCTCTACATTGCCCCCCTCTCTCTCTCTTTCTCTCCTCCCATATCCTTCTCTCTTTCTTTTATCCATCTCTATCTTTCTTCAGTATCCATTCCTCTTCTTCTACATTTGTCTCCTCCTCCTCCTCTATCCCTGCTCTTCTCTTAATTTCTTTCTCTCCGTCCTCCTTTACCTCTTCTACCATTTACCTTTCTACTCCTGGTCCCAGCTTTATTCTCTTCCCCCTACTATTTCTTTTTTTTTTTTCAACTTACTGTATCTTCTCTCGTCCCTTCCTCTTATTCTCTCTTCCTTCTTTCGCCCTCTTCACATTACTCTCCCCTCTTCCCTTTCCCTTCCTTTCTTTTATCTTCCTTTTCTTCATTCCCTCTCCGTTTCGACTTTCCCCTTCCCTTTCCCTTCTCTTGCCACTCTCTGCCTTTCCTTCTCCCTCTCACTCACCTCCTCTACTCTCCTTCCCCTCCCACCGCCCCTCCCACCTCCCCCCGCCCCGCTCTGCCCCGCCTCCCTCCCCCTCCCTCCCTCCCTCCTCCCCCGCCCCTCCCTCCTCCCCCCGCCCCGCCCCGCCTCCCTCCCTCCTCCCCCCGCCCCGCCCCGCCTCCCTCCCCCTCCCTCCCTCCCCCTAGCCCTCCTCTCGTAACCTTCTCATGCACAACATCACTTGCCCTTAACGACCACATAATCACCAAATGAAACACAATCTTCTCACTCAATTAGCATTCGCCGAATACGTCAACGGGAGGGGGTGGAGGGGGAAGGAGGGGGTGGAGGGGGAAGGAGGGGGTGGAGGGGGAAGGAGGGCCAGGAAAGGAGGGAGAATCGAGGAGGGATATGGAAGGGAGGAAGCAGAGAGGAATGAGGAAAGAGGGAGACGAGACGAAGGATAGGGGGGGAAGGAAGGGAGGGGGAGGGGGAGGGAGAGGGAGAGGGAGGGAGGGGGGGAGGGAGAGAGAGAGAGAGAGAGAGAGAGAGAGAGGAGAGAGAGAGAGAGAGGGGAAGAGAAAAGAGAGAGGGGCAGAGAGAGAGAGAAGAGAGAAAAGAGAAAGAGAAAGAGAGAGAGAGATAAAGAGAGAAAGAGAGAGAGATTGAGAGAGAGAGAGCGCGAAAAGAGAAAGACAAAGAAACATACAAGACAGAGAGAAAGAGATAAACAGGGAAACAGAGAGCATACATTCACGCGTCATTGTGTATTTACATATACATACAGACGCATTTTACATCTCCGTGCCCATTCAAGCGTGTTATCTGACAAGCAAAAATCCAGGAGATAAATCCCCCCCCCCCGCCGCCCGCCGCGATCTTCCTCCCCAAGTTGAAATTTACGATATTTCTGTCAGATGAGAAAGATGGAAAGATAAGGATGCAACAGAGGAGAAGGAAAAGGGAGAATAACAGAGTATTTGCGAGAATTACCGTAGAAAATGAGGGTCTGATATATATGAGGGAGAGAGGGGAAGAGGGGGAGGATGGGAGAGACCGATAGAAAGAAAATCAGTGAAAGAGAGAAAGAGAGAATATTAAGACATGTTCCTAGGGGGTAGTAATACGTACACGCACGCGAACACACAGACACAGACACACAGACAGACAGACACAGACACGCACACGCACACGCACACACACACACACACACACACACACACACACACACACACACACACACACACACACACACACACACACACACACACACACACACACACGCACGCACACGCACGCAGGCGGTCCGGTAGCGTTCCTCCCGCCGCCGGCGAAGGGTAAGTGATCAACGCATCGGCTGCCTGTTTACTGATCCTCTTCCTACGCACTGTTGCTACGGCTGCTACTCGCTCTTCTCGGCCCTCTCCCGCCACGGGGCTATCGGTCTTACTCTTGCATTTTCTTTTTCTTTTCTTTCCTTTTTTCCTTTTTTTTCTCTCTATCAATCTCTTTTCTTCTCTCTCTTAATCTCTTTTTTTCTTTTTTTTTTTCTCTCTCTCTCCTTCCATCCCTCTCCTCTCACGTCCTTCCTTTCTTCCTCCCCTTCTGTACTCCTCTCCTCTCACGTCCCTCCCCCTCTCTCTCCCTTCTCAATAGTATCCACTCACCTTTCCTCCCTCCCTCCCTCCCCCTTCTCCCTCCTACCCATCCACCTTCCCTCCCTCCCTCCCTCTCCCTTCTCCCACCTACCTTCCTACCTTCCCTCCTCCCCTCCCTCCCTCCCTCCCTCCCTCCCTCTTAACCTCATGATTCACTCCGGTTCCATTACCCTCTTTGGCTAACATTGGCTGCCACTCTTTTTCCTCCCCGTTTTTGGTCTTTGTTGGGGGTTTTTGATTTTCATTTATTCATTTATCTATCGATTTATCTATTTAAATTATCTATGTGTCTATGTATGTGTCTATCTATTTGTCTGTCTGTTGGTGTCTGTGTCTGCCTGTCTGTCTATCTGTCTATATATCTATTTATTTATTGATCTACTCTTTCATTTCTTTGTTCGTTTGTATATCTATTTATCTATTTACTTTGATCTATCGTATCACTGCTCTCTATTATGTTCGTATGTTCCTTATATAGATTTTGTATTTGTGGTGATATATCAACGTATTTTATTTTATGTTTTTTGTGAGGATTACGTTCATGTGTTTGTTTATGTATATGTGCATGTTTGTTTGCTTGTGTGTATTTGCACGTGAACAAGTGCGAGTGTACGTGTACGTGTGCATGTGCGTGTGCGTGTTCGTGTTAATACTAGTGTTCTCATTTATGTTCACGTTTACCTCCGTGCATGCATTGAACGTCTAATGTTCGTGTTCATGTTCGTGCCCACGCTTCCGTTCGTGTTCGCACCCGTCCTTACGTGCAGCAATGCCGATGGCGCTCCGTTGGCGTATTTCCCCGTATCGCCCCAGAAATCCCCAGGAGACGGCACATTCCTCCCAAAGTCCCAAACGTCAGGACTCATTCTCATCCTGAAAAGTTTCCAGCTAGGATATTGTGTCACGTTTCTCCTCAGATAAGATAAAGGGACCCGCACTCGTGATGGTTTTAGGGACGGTGTGGAAGCAGGATGGAATGAAGGAAGAAGGGAGGTTGAAGAGGAGGAGGAGATAGAGGGAATCGTGAAAGGGGGGCGGGGAGAAGGAGTGAGAATTTGGGAGGGAGAAGGAAAGACGAGGGAGGGAAGAAGGGAGACAAAGAAGAAAAAGAAACGGAGGGAGATTGGGGAAGAAAGGGGGGGAGGTGAAATGAAGAGGGAATGAGGAATAAAAGGCAAAAAAGATGAATAGAAAATGAGGGAAAAGAGGAAGCGGATAATGGAAAGGTAATAAGTTCACATATAATACATTAGAAGACGGGAAAATATGAAGATGGATTTCAGGGAGAGAGGGAATGAGGGAAAAAGAAAGGAAGAGAATGAGAGGGAGGGAGGGAGAGAAGAAGGAGGGAGGGAGGGAGGGAGGGAGGGAGGGAGGGAAGGAAAGAGAATCATAGAAACCAAAAGAGAGATAGAGACAGAGAGTCAGAGAGTCAGAGAGAGAGAGAGAGAGAGAGAGAGAGAGAGAGAGAGAGAGAGAGAGAGAGAGAGAGAGAGAGAGAGAGAGAGAGAAAACAGATAGAGACAGAGAGATCCCAAGAGAGGGAGAGAGAGAGAGACCTAGACTGAGAGAGATCTATAGAGACAGAGTAGGAGAGAGAGAGAGAGGAAGAGATGGGAAGGGCTGGAGGGGGGGGGTGGACGAGGCATCCTCACTTGGGAACGTGACATATTGGCTACATTAGTGCTCGGAGCTTGACCCGACGCAACGCTCGTGGATTTAAACTTTCGCCGGGGGTCACATCTGCTAGCTCACCTCCCCCCCCCCCTCACCCCCCACCCCACCCCAATACTGTATACCTCTTTTCCTCTTTTCCCTGGTGTACAGTGCATCCCCCCTCCCCCTCTTCCCTCCTCTCCCCCCCTCCCTTCTCTCCCATCCTATCCCCTGTCTTTGTCGCTGCGTGAAACTAGCTCAACACTTGCTGTTTGTATCGCACTCACTTTCAATCACAACAACGCACTCACTTTCTCTCACGGCAACGCACTCACTTTCAATCACAACAACGCACTCACTTTCTCTCACGGCAACGCACTCACTTTCAATCGCAGCAACGCACTCGCTTTCTCTCACAGTAACGCACTCGCTTTCTCTCACAGTGCTTTGTCAACAAGTAAACAGACACATTTGAACATCTCCAATAATGCACAACACTGAAGAGGTTGCAGGTGGAAAATGGCGGCTTGCTTGCACAGGATTGCAGAGCGCGTTGAGCCGTCGTGAGATACGGTTGATTTGGCCAATTGCCGATTGACATATTGCTCATCAGGCAGAAGGCTTGTTGCAAACGGGGGAGGGGGAGGAAGAGGAAGAGGGAGAGGGGAGGGAGGAGGGGAAAGGAGAGGGAGAGGGGGAGGAAGAGGGAGAGGGGAGGAAGAGGAAGAGGAAGAGGGGAAAGGAGAGGGAGAGGGAGAGGGGGAGGAAGAGGAAGAGGGAGGGGGAAAGGAGAGGGAGAGGGGGAGAGGGAGGGGGGACTCGGACATCATTATATCTCTCGAACCCTGACTCTAATGGCAGCTAGCTCGTCATCATTACCTTTAAATGATGTGACTGTTTTTTTCCCCTTTTCCTCCCTTGGGCAGACTTTATTGTGACAAATGTAGAAACCTGAGTCAATTCACAAAACTTGAGGTTAAATGACGCGGTTTGATATCCTGTTTTGATGAGGAAATTGCTTCGACAGGCGTCTGGTTACTTATTCTCATTTTTCCTTTTCTAATTCTTTTTCTTATTAGTATCGGTGATTTTTTTTTCTCTTCTTTTATTTATTTTTTCTCCAACCCTTCTCACCTGACCCTATTTCACTCCACTCCTCCTTCTCCTTCTCCTCCTATACTTTCTTCTTTTTCTCTTTCTTCTCCTCCTCCTCCTCTCCTCTCCCTCCTCCTCCCTCCCCCATCCTCCTCCACCTCCTTCCACCCATCCTCCTCCACCTCCCCCCATCCTCCTCCACCTCCCTCCCTCCATCCTCCTCCACCTCCCTCCCCCCATCCTCCTCCACCTCCCTCCCCCCATCCTCCTCCACCTCCCTCCCCCCATCCTCCTCCACCTCCCTCCCCCCATCCTCCTCCACCTCCCTCCCTCCATCCTCCTCCACCTCCCTCCCCCCATCCTTCTCCACCTCCCTCCCCCCATCCTCCACCTCCCTCCCCCCATCCTCCCATTACAACCCCTTTCCCAGTACACTAATATAACCATCACATCCATTGCATCATTCCATAGTGATGACGAAGTGAAAAGGAGGAGCGACAGTGCCTTACCGAGCTATTAAGATTACAATAGGCACAAAGAACACGGAGGCACGATAATGAATCCGTTGTAGAGCGGAGAAACGGGTCAAGTATTGTGTTGTTACGTGGGTGAGTGGGATGGGGAGGGAGGTCATGGGGGGAGGGGAGGGGGAGGAGGGGTCTAATGGGAGTGGGGAGGGGGGAGGGGGAAGGGGAAAGGGGGGGGGAGGGAGGGAGATAATAAAAAGAAAGAAAGGAAGAGCAAGGCAGGTGTTCCTCGTGAATTCTCTCGGTTATGAGGATTGGATGAGCGGGGAAGGAGGAAGGAGGGGGACGGAGGGAGGGGGAGACGTGGGAGAGGGAGGGGAGGGGAGGGGAGAGGAGAGGAGAGGGACTGAGGGTGATGGAAAGGGAAGAAGTGGGGGAGAGGGAGGGGGAGGGAGAGGGGGAGAGGTTGGGGAGGAAGGGGCAGGAGAACAGGGAATGAGGGTGATGGAAAGCGAAGTAATGGGGGAGGGGGGGGGAGAGAGATAAAAGGAGAAGAGAAAGGGCTGATGAGTCCTTATTTTTTTTTTCTTATCGATTTTTCTAATTCTTCATCTGTCGATTACATTTTCATTCATCTTCCTTCTTCATCCATTTCTTTTAATTAACTCGATTTTCTGTTTCGGAAGAGTATCGGATTATATATATTTTTTCATCTATTCCTCTTTCGTTTTATTTCTTTTCTTTTCTTTTCTTCCCCCCCCCCCCATTACCCTCCCTCCTCATGGGTTATCCCAGCTCATGACAGGGATATAAATCATGAGTCGGCGGTGCGTCTGGCCCGTGACTCAGACCCATGACTCAGAATTTCCACTCTGTCACTATGCCTTTGTTTTGTTTTTTGTTTCTTTAATTGTCCGAGAAATAGAAAAGATTGCGAGGGTGTGGAATCCGAGAGAGAGCTAGAACAAGGATAAGAAAGAGGAATTGAAGACGATAGGGGAGAAGAAGGAAGAAGAAGAGAAGGAGGAAGAGGAAGAGGAAGAGGAAAAGGTGGAGGAGGAAGAGGAGGAGGAGAAGGAGGAGGAGGAGGAGGAGAAAGAGATGAAGAAGAATGAAAAGGAAGAGGAGGAGGAGGAGGAGAAGAAGTAGAGAGAGAAGGATAAGGAGAAGAAAGAAAAGCAGAAGCAAATAAATAAGAGTGGAAGAAATAAAACAGGCACAGAATGAGAAAACAGTAAAGTCGATGACGAAGCCAGTGATTAATCTCAAGTAAAGGCCTTGTGTCCCAGCGCCCCGGGTCATTCGCAGGAGCCACTGGCGCCCGAGACACAGGCCAGAGTCGGCCAAGGGATGCACAGACACGCTCGTTACGGCTGCCGGTATCTGGGCTGTGTGTGTGTGTGTGTGTGTGTGTGTGTGTGTGTGTGTGTGTGTGTGTGTGTGTGTGTGTGTGTGTGTGTGTGTGTGTGTGTGTGTGTGTGTGTGTGTGTGTGTGTGTGTGTGTGTGTGTGTGTGTGTGTGTGTGTGTGTGTGTGTGTGTGTGTGTGTGTGTGTGTGTGTGTGTGTGCGTGCGTGTACATATATACACATATAAATATAGAAATAAATATGTATATATACATATATACATATATACATACATACACACATGCACACACACACACACACACAAACACACACACACACACACACACACACACACACACACACACACACACACACACATATATATATATATATATATATATATATATATATATATATATATATATATATATATATATATATATATATATGAGTATTGGTGCCGCAGTGCTGGAAATCCTTCCAGTATATTCCATCAGAATTCACGCTTGACTAACCCCCCCCCCCCTCCTCTTGACCTCCTCGGCGGCCCCCAACATCACGCCGGGTCATTTCCAAGCATTTCCTCCACATTTCTGAAACTCTTTGCCAATGTCTAGGGGGAAAAGAATCATTTCAAGCCTCGACAGTCAAAGACACGGGGGTGGGAGGGAGGGGGGAATGGCCGCGTACTTCGTTAATGAGAGAGAGGAGAAATAATCACGTCGTTAATTAAACTTTAGAAATTCAATTTGATTAGATCGATTATGATTATGAAGTGCCTGGGAGGTCATTGGGTGTGGTTCCGCGTCCTTTTTTTTATTATTATTTATTGTCTGGTGTTTCACTATTCCTATTTTTTATTATTTGTCACTTTTTCTTATCGTTCACTCTCTATTTCTTTCTTTCTTTATTTATTTTTATTTTTTTCTTTCTCTTTCATTCAATTTCATTACGTATTTTCAATTTTTTTTCTATTTCCTTCCATTTAATTTCATTTTCTTACCTTCTCAGATCTATAGCCAATATTCCCTTCTTTGAACTTCCGTTAATTATTCTATCTTCCTCTTATTCTCATTCTTAAACTAATTACTCCTTCTTTCACTTCTCTTACTTCCGTCTTTTAAGTGTTACTTTCACTTCTTCCTCCTTCCTAATTTTCCCTTATTAAGTCTCCTTATTCTCTTTTTTTTCCTTCCTATTCCCCTTTCTCTTTAACATCTCCCTCTTTGTCTTCTTTGTTTCCAATTCATTCTCTTCTCCTCCTTTTCTTTCGTTTCTGTCTTTTCTTCTCTTGTCCTTTTTACGCCTACTCTTCTTTCCCTCCCGTGTTTTCTTATATTTTCTCCCTTCTGGTTCGTTTCTCCTTCTCCCTTTCTCTTATTCCATTTAATTCTCATTTCATCAATTGTGTCTTCATCCCTTTCGTTCTCCTTATTTCTTCCCATTCCCTTCTTTTACTATGATTTTCTCTCTCAACTTTTCCTATTCATTCTCTCCATTGTTCCCTTCCTTTCCCATCCCATTTGTCCTCTTCCTTTCACATCCCATTTATCATCTTCCTTTCACATCATTTGTCAAATTTTCCTTTCTTTCCTACTTCACTTCTCACTCCCTTTGATTTATCACTTTCCTCCTATCCTCTCTTTCCTCCCCTCTTTCTTTGTCTATTTCCTTCGCTCCTCAGTTATTGCCTGTGCCCTGTCATCTTTGCTTTACATTTATTTTTATTTTTCTCTTTTCTTTTTCTTTTTTTCTCTTCGCTTTTCTTCTCTTCTCTTCTATTTCTCTCTCTTTTCTCACGTTTTCTCTTCTCCTCTCTTGTACCTCAGTTTGTGTTATTTGTTTCTGTTTAAGTTTGTATATTTGTCTATTTCTCTCTCCTACGTCCATCTCACTGTTATTCATTTTCCTCTATTCCATCTTTCTCTAATCTTTCTCCTTCTCATCACTCTGCTACATTTTTCCCATTTTTTTTTTATCTTCCTATCTCCTCTACATTTTCATTTGTTTACTTTCTCCTTTTTTTCTCCCCGCTTATTCCGCCCTCTAAATTTTAGTTGCCTATTTTCCTATCCTTTCACTTCTTACTTTTTTCTAAATATCTATTTATGCTGTTCATCTCATTCTGCTCCTCCTCATTTTTACATTTTCCGACCCTTCTCCTTTCTCTCCCTATTATCATTATTATTATTACTATTATTATTATTATTATTATTATTATTATTATTATTATCATTATTATTATTATTATTATTATTTTCCCTACCCTTTGTCCTTCTCTCTTCTAGATCTTTCCTTTTAATCTTTATTTATCTATTTTTCCTATCCTTTCTCCTTCTAATATCGCTCTTTCAATTCTATATTCAAGTTATTTTCCCTGCCCTTTCTCCTTTGTCTTCTATAAAAAAAAAGCTTTCCTTTATTCTTTCCTATCCTTTCTCTTTTTCCTCCTCCTCCCCCTCCTCCTCTCTCTCTCTCTCTCTCTCTCTCTCTCTCTCTCTCTCTCTCTCTCTCTCTCTCTCTCTCTCTCTCTCTCTCTCTCTCTCTCTCTCCTCAAAAAAAAAAAAAAAAAAAAAGAAAAAAAAAAAAAAAATCATTCCCTTATTCTCTTCCATTCTTTCCCGTTCTTTCCCCTTCCCAATTATTTCCCCCTCCTCATTGCACCCACTTCCACTCTGATCGAGCTCTCATCTCTTATCTCCGGCCGTTTAATAGCACAGTCCCGGTCCGCCGCTGTCTCTCTATCGAGTCGAACTGTTATTGAATGCATGCCGTAATGACTATAATTTTATTGCAACACAGCGTGGTCGATGAATGATTGTTTGGTGGCAGCTTCGCTCTCGTGCAAGCCCCGTGCAATGGCACATTTGATAGATATCTTTGATGCGTTGGTATATTTATATGCATGTCTGCGCGTCTGTCTATGTTGGGATGGGATGTGAACGCGTGTGCATACGTGTGTGTGTGTGTGTGTGTGTGTGTGTGTGTGTGTGTGTGTGTGTGTGTGTGTGTGTGTGTGTGTGTGTGTGTGTGTGTGTGTGTGCGCGCGTGTGCGTTGGAGCGTTCCAGCCTTCTTTTCACCTCAACGTTTTCTTTTTATACTTATACCTTGCTTTAAAAATAAACTAAAATAAAATGAAAGAAAGGGAAGAGAGACTGCAATCCTCCAGTCTCCCCCCCCCCCCGCCCCACGCCCTCTGTCCCTCCCCTATGTTCCTTCAGCCAGTGACGCCGCTATTGTGAGCTGTGGCGACTGTGCCCTGACATTTAATTAACGGTTGACAATCAATCAGCGAATAAAAGAATTCACGAGAAAGAGAGAGAGAGAGAGAGAGAGAGAGAGAGAGAGAGAGAGAGAGAGAGAGAGAGAGAGAGAGAGAGAGAGAGAGAGAGAGAGAGAGAGAGAGAGAGAGAGAGAATGAAAATGAGAAAGAGAAGGAGAAAGAGAAAGAGAAAGAGATAGAGATAAAGTCAGACAGACAGACAGAAACAGATTATAGTAAACAATCATTACTGACACAGATACATATAAGGTGTTCTAAAGGCAATTTCATTCACTTCAACTGAATTTTCCTAATGAAATGCTTCCAAAGTCTTCCTTCAATATATGCAAAGAAATTCGAAATCTTTTCAATATGAATATCTTTTAATCAACCTATTTGGTTCCATGTATTTTAACTAGTTAATTGAATTGTGTCTATAATGACTGATTACCTCATAATGTATAACATCCTGGGAAAATTATCCTTTATCATCAATCTAAATTATCTTATTTGATATGATACTAGAAATAGGAAATTAGTCATAAACAAAGAGACAGAGAGCGAAATAATGTGAAATATATAAAGATTAGTAATGAAGGTAATTTAGTAATGATGAAAGTCGATACGTAACAAGGGGGGAGACAAAATACTGTGTGTGTGTGTGTGTGTGTGTGTGTGTGTGTGTGTGTGTGTGTGTGTGTGTGTGTGTGTGTGTGTGTGTGTGTGTGTGTGTGTGTGTGAGAGAGAGAGAGAGAGAGAGAGAGAGAGAGAGAGAGAGAGAGAGAGAGAGAGAGAGAGAGAGAGAGAGAGAGAGAGAGAGAGAGAGAGAGAGAGAGAGAGAGAGAGAGAGAGAGAGAGAGAGAGAAAGAGAGAGAGAGAGAGAGAGAGAGAGAGAGAGAGAGAGAGAGAGAGAGAGAGAGAGAGAGAGAGAGAGAGCGAGCACAAATGAGAATTTAATGCGTTCATGCAGATGGGAATATAATACGATCCTCCAAGACCAGGATGGAAGAATAAGAAAGAAAGAAACGAAATGAAAATTGGAGAGAGAGAAAAAAAAGCGAGGCAAGATGAGAGAAAGAAAGACGGAAATCAGAAAATCTAATTTATGGAGATTTATGACACAAAATGAATGTCCATGGAGTTTCTAACATAATAAAGTCAAAGTTACAACTTGTCTCGCCTCGGTGTTCGGAAATATGAAAAGTTTCCCCACAAGTATGAATATGCTAATGAAGCCATTACACAACACGGTATCGGATTGGTAGAAGAAATAGGCTTATATCTCTGAAAAAAAAATCAATATCCTAATACTAAAAGAATGATATCAAACGTGTGATATAATATTCGGACATGTAATTGCTTCGTCCGTTCGTGTAAAAAAAATACGTATAAGATGGTATGCGGATCGCAGAACACGCCTATGTATAAAACACGGAACAGAAGAAAACGTGAACTAGTATGTAGTCACTGCACCCGTTCGTGTAATAAATATTCCTGTGAATCCACCGCATGTAATCACTGCAGCGGTGCGTGCATGCGGGAAGCAAGCGCGTAAATCTGCAACATGTAATCAAGTATCCGTTCGCGTTACGAGCATACACGTGAATCCGGCCATCCGAACGCCCACAGGGCCTCCCCTTCGCCCATCTCATATCTATACATTTCCCGCGCGATCATTATAATGAAGATACTTTGCTCATTAACCCCGGACTCTCTTGCATGAAGACGATAAATGATCCCGTGTTCAAAGCTGGCATTTCATTAACTCTTACGCGGGTAATAGACGTTGAATTTGGAAAGGGGGAAGGGTGGAGGGGGCGAGGGAGTGAATGTGTCCACAGACCGAAAGAAAAGCAGATAGATGGATAAATGAATGGAGAGAGAGGGAGGGAGGGAGGGAGGGAGGGAGGGAGGGAGAGAGATTGAGAGAGATTGAGAGAGATTGAGAGAGAGAGAGAGAGAGAGAGAGAGAGAGAGAGAGAGAGAGAGAGAGAGAGAGAGAGAGAGAGAGAGAGAGAGAGAGAGAGAGAGAAAGAGAGACAGAGAGAAGCCCCAACAGCAACACATAAAACCGGTGCAAATGAAAGGTTATCCGGGACGCTCCTCTTGTCATTAAGGGCGCTTCAAACAAGCCCTGGGATATGATTTCGGACCTTAATGACTCCCTTGGCCCCATGGTCTGATGATGAAAAGGCAAGGAGGAAGAGAGGGGAAAGGAGGTCATCAGAGGGGAAAGGAGGTCATCAGAGGGGAAAGGAAGGCAAGGGAAGGAGGGAATGAAGACGGAGAGGAGAGGTGAGGAGGACGAGATAATAGAACAGGACTGGGCTGAAGAAAGAGAACAGGGAGAAGAGGAAAAGGGAGATAAAGAGAGAGAGAACGAAGTGGATGAGGAATGAAGAAGAAGCACGAGGGAGAATGAGAAAAGAAGGAAAAGAGACAGCAGGAGTACAAAAAAGTAGAAAAATGAGTGAAAGAGAAGAAGAAAATGAATACGAAAGCGGGAAATGATAAAAACAAAATAACGTAGAACGTCCTCTGAAAACGTGACAAATGATAAACCATTGAAGTTATGGACCAGAAAATAATTAGATCTCATCATCGAGCCTCTTAAAAAATATATATTTATGACACTCATAAATCCTCACGGCTCTTATCACACTTGACACAGCCTTCCTATACTCTTCCCGTTCTCTAGAGAAAAAAAGAGAAAACCCGTTAAGAAATACATAAACCAGAGAAAACGTTACAAAAAAACCCTCTAAATATCCTTTTAATAGTACGCAATAAAAATAAACTCCAATAAAAATGCACCAAAATCACAAAACAAACTTCCATTCCATTACTCCCTATAAAAAAAAAAAAAAAAAAAAAAAAAAAAAAAAAAAAAAAACGCACGTTATCTTTCGCAATGCTATCATGGCCGCCGCTGAAGGAATCGCTACCGTCACGCGGGGAAGCATTAAATTCACATCACGAGAATTTCTACGTTCCTCACCCGCCACTTCTTCGCGAACTAATGGACAATAGTACGCCATTTGATGTCGCAAAGGGGCACGGGGGGTGGGTGGTGGGGGGGGTAGTGGGAAGGGGGGAGTAGGGGTGGGGAAGGGGAGTAGGGTTGGGGGGGGGGGGGAACCAGCAATGCTGTGGTTTTGAATTTGAAATGTGGATGAAGAATAGGGAGTTTTTTTTTTTCTTTTTCTTGTTTTTATATTGTTCTTATTTTTGGTTATGGTTTTGGTGTTTTTTTTTGTCAGTTTCTTTATACAGTCTTTTTTTTTTGGCTTCTTCTTATTCTATATATTTTTTCCAATCATTTTTATAATCATTTTCATAACCGTGTTCAATTGTCTACATACGGCAGCTGCTACAGTTATCGTTTTCATTATTAATATCCTTATTATCACTATATCATTACTATTGATACAATTACATTTCATCTCTCCTCTAGTCTTCTTTCTCCTCCTCCTCCTCCCTATTTCCCCCTCTTCTTCTTCTTCTTCTACTCCTCTTCGTCTTCGTCTTCCTCTTTCTTCTCCTCCTCTTCTTTCTCCTCCTCCTCCTCCTCTTCTTCTTTCTCCTCCCCCCCTCCTCTTCTCCTTTCTCCTCCTCCCCCTCCTCTTCTTTCTCCTCCTCCTCCTCTTCTTTCTCCTCCTCCTCCTCCTCCTCTTCTTTCTCCTCCACCCCTCCTCTTCTCCTTTCTCCTCCTCCTCTATATCATTATATCATTACTATTAATACTATTACATTTCATTATCTCATTATTAAATTATTATTTCATTATATCATTATTACATTTCATTATATCATTACTATTAATACAATTACATTTCATCTCTCCTCTAGTCTTCTTTCTCCTCCTTCTCCTTCCTATTTCCCCCTCTTATTTTTCTTCTTCTTCTTCTTCTTCTTCTACTCCTCTTCGTCTTCCTCTTCCTCTTTCTTCTCCTCTTCTTCTTTCTCCTCCTTCCCCTCCTCTTCTTCTTTCTCCTCCTCCTCCTCCTCTTCTTCTTTCTCCTCCTCCCCTCCTCTTCTCTTTCTCCTCCTCCTCCTCCTCTTCTCCTTTCTCCTCCTTCCCCTCCTCTTCTCCTTTCTCCTCCTCCTCCTCCTCATCCTCTTCTCCTTTCTCCTCCTTCCCCTCCTCTTCTTCTTTCTCCTCCTCCTCCTCCTCATCCTCTTCTCCTTTCTCCTCCTCCCCCTAATCTTCTCCTTTCTCCTCCTTCCCCTCCTCTTCTCCTTTCTCCTCCCCCCCCTCCTCTTCTTATTTCTCCTCCTCCTCTTCCTATTATTCCTCTTCCTACTATTCCTCTTCCTGCTCTCCAAGGGCTCTGAATTCCCGCGAATTTTTGAAAAAAAAAGAGAGCATCCCATCACAAGTACTTGACCTTTGACCTTCGCCTGCCTACCTCCGTCTGACCTTTGCTACACTCAAGGTCAGCTTTCCACTTGCACTTGCAGGACGTTTAATTCTTCTGTCCATATAAACGTATATGGAGACAGACAGACAGACAGACAGACACACACACACACACACACACACACACACACACACACACACACACACACACACACACACACACACACACACACACACACACAAACTTCCTGCTCACCTAAAATAGATTTTCATCTAGTCTCTTTCTATCTATTAACGTATCCATTTCTATCTATATTAATTCTGCGTATTTCCCCTTCCTAGCCCCCTCTTCTTTAGCTATCTTTCCCTATCTATCTAATACATTTATCTGTTCCCTTTTGCCCTCCAAATTCACCCCCCCCCCCCGGCTCTCACACGTTACGTTATCAGGAATTTCTATAAATAATTTCTCTCTTTCATTTTTCACTCACTCGCTCACTCACTCTGATCTCTCTCTCTCTCTCTCTCTCTCTCTCTCTCTCTCTCTCTCTCTCTCTCTCTCTCTCTCTCTCTCTCTCTCTCTCTCTCT
>NC_051390.1:45735060-45745060 GCF_015228065.2 Penaeus monodon | reverse complement strand
TTTTCTCTCTTCTCTCTCTCTCTCTCCACCGCCGTGCCCTTCCCCCCTTCCCCTTTCTCTCAGCCTCTCCCTCCCTTTCTCCCTCCCCCTCTGCTTCTCCCCCCCTCCCCTTCCCCCTCCACCTCTCCCCGTCATTCACAACATTCCAGTGGTCTGTAATAGCACGAAAATGGCAAGAACTTTGCATGGAGTTTAGCGCTTGCAAAGGGAGAGAAATAAAATAAAACATTTGGCCAAACACTGGAAGGTGTCCGCTTTCAGTCATGGAGGGGAATGCTCGAGGGAGGGAGGGAGGGAAGGAGGGAGGGAGGGAGGGAGGGAGGGAGGGAGGGAGGGAGAGAGAGAGAGAGAGAGAGAGAGAGAGGAGAGAGAGAGAGAGAGAGAGAGAGAGAGAGAGAGTGAGTGAGTGAGTGAGTGAGTGAGTGAGTGAGTGAGTGCTGAGTGTGAGTGAGTGAGTGGAGTGAGTGAGTGAGTGAGTGAGTGAGTGAGTAAGTGAGTGAGTGAGTGAGTGAGTGAGTGAGTGAGTGAGTGAGTGAGTGAGTGAGTGAGTGAGTGAGTGAATGAGTGAGTGTGCAGCAAATGCGTATGCGTATCTATCCGAAAAAAATATCATGCAACCGCAAATAAAACCACATGACAAAGAAACAAACACAGACGGAGAAAGAGGAAGGAAAGCGCGTACCATTACATCCTTTAACAAGAAAACTCTCCCCCGCCCCCCTTTACCCCCCCACCCGCCCCCGCCCACCGCCGGTCCCTCGCCTTTCAAAATGTCCGGCGCAGCGTCCATCAGGCCAAAGAGCGGGGAAAAGGCGGCCCCTCGAGAGCGCAACCGCCAAAGTACGCCGCCATTGCAACTGTTATTACTGCAACTTGAATGACGCCGTCGTTAAAATGCGGAATGACGGAGCCTCCTGCGAGCTTTCCCCCTTCCCCTTCCCCTTCCCTTTCCCCATCCCCTACCTCTACCTCTACCCCTACCCCTACCTCTACTCCTACCCATTCCTCGACCCACCATCCTCTTTACACACCATCTCCCTCCTCTCTCCTCATATTCACCCCCCAACCCCTCCTGCTCAACTATCTCTCCCCCCCCCTCCCTCAACCACATCTCCAACTTTCCCACAATTCTCATTCCTCCTCATGTCCCCTCCTGTCGCTCGCATCCTCTCCCCAACTCCTCACCACCTGTTCAACCCTATGACCCCACTCCCCTCCTCCCCACTACCCGCCCTCTTCTCTGACCCCCCCCCCTTCTCTTTCCCCCCCCCCCCCCCCCCCCCAACCCATGGCCTCATCCCCCTCCTTTCCCCTCCTCTGCGCCTCCCCCTCCCTTAACCTCCCCCTCCTTTTCCTCCACCCACATTGCTTCTCCTCCCCTCCCTCCCCCTCCCCTCCCCCTCCCTCCTCGTCTTCAATCCCCGGACGGAAGGAATGCAATTAAGTAAGGAGAGGCAGAATCGCCCCAGAATCTTAACGAGAGCGATAAGTACTCAGAAGGCATGAACAAAGACAGAAAAATATATATTTTCTAAAAAGAGCTTCCGCTTTTGTTCCGTAATGAAATATATATGTATGTGCTTTGTTCAGTGTTTATCACTATATTTGTCCCACCCCCCCCCCCCCCCCCCCCCCCTCGGGCCAAGAAGGGGGGGAAAAGGGGCCCCCCCCTGGGAAGCCCCGAAAAGGGGCCCAAAGTACGCCCGGGAAAAAAAAAATTTTTAAAAAGTTTTTTCCTGGGATTTTTTTCCTTTTTTTTTTTTTTTAAAAATTCCCCCTTTTTTTTTCCCCTCTTTTATTTTTTTTTAACTTTCCCCCTTCCCCCCCTTTAAAAACCCCCCAAAACACTTCCCCCCCCCTCCCCCAATTTCCCCAAACCATTCTTAAACCTCCCCCCCCCTTTCCCAAACCCCCCCCAAAACCCTTTTTCACCCCCTTTCCCCCAAAAAAAAAACCCCCCCAAAAACCCCCCCCCCCTTTTTTCCCCCCCAAAAAAAAGGGGGGAAAAAAAAAGGGTTTTAAACCCCCTTCTTTTTTTTTTTTTTTTTTTTTAAAAAAAAAACCCTTTTGGGGGAAAAAAAGGTTTTTCCCCCCCCCCCCCCGAAAAGGGGAGGGGAAGAATTAAGGAAGGGGGAGAATGCCCAGAAAAACGAGGGAAAGCCCGGGAAAGTTTGAAAAAAAAGAAAAAAAAAAAAAAAAGAGGCGGGGGAAGGAAAAAAGAGTTTTTTCATTTTTTTTAAAAGATTTTTTTGATCCCAAAAAAAAAGCCAAGGGTTTTGAAAAATTTTTTTTGAAAAAAAAAAAGAAGGGGGGAGTAAAAAGGGAAAAGAAAAGGGGAAACGGAAAAAAAGAAATGGGGAAAAAAGGAGGAAAAAAGGAGAAGGGGAAGAGAAAAAAAAGAAGCAGAAATTGTTTGAAAAGGAAAAGGGGGAAAAAGGAGAAGGAGAGGGGGGGGGGGAGAGAAGAAGAGGGGAGAAAAAGGAAAAGGGGGAGGGGAGATGAGAGGAGAGGGGAAGGGGGAGGGAAGAGGGGGGGAAGGGAGGGAGAGGAAGGGGAAAGAGAAGGGGGGGGAAAAGGGAAAGGGGGGAAAAAAGAGGGAAAGAGGAAAAGGGGGGGAAAAGAAAAAAGGGGAAAGGAAAAGGGAAGGGGAGGGGGGAAGCAAAAAAAAAGAAAGAAAAAAAGGGAAAAAAAAGGGGGAAAAGGGAGAGGAGAAAAAGGAGAAAAGAGAGGGGGAAGGAGGAGAGGGAGGGAGGGGAGGGAAGAGAAAGGGAGGGGGGGGAAAGGAGGAGGGGAGGGGAGAGACGGGGAAGGGGGGAAAAAAGGAGGGAGAGAGAGAGGAGGAAAAAGGGAAAGAAAAAAGGAAAAAAGGAAAAAAGGGGGGGGGAAAGAGAGAGAAAAAAAAAGGGGGGGAAAAGGGAGGAGGGGGAGGGAGGGGGAGGGGAGGGAGAGAGGGGAGAGGGGGAAGAGGGGGAAAGGGAGAAGGGGGGAGAGGGAGGGAGGGGAGAGAGAGAGAAAGAAAAGGAGAGGGGGGGGGGGGGGGGAGGGGGGGAGAGGGAAAAAAAGGGGGGGAGAGAGAAGGAGAGGGGGAAGGAGGGGGGGGGGGGGAAAAAGAGAAAAAGGGAGGAGGAGGGAAAAGGAGAAGGAGGAAAAAAGAGAGGGGGAGAGGGAGGGGAAAAAAAAGGGGAGAGGAGAGAAGGGGGGAAAAGGGAGGAAAGGGGGAAGAGAAGGGGGGAGAAGAGAGGGGAGGGGGAAAAGGGGGAGGGAGGGGGGGGGGGGGGGAAAAAGGAGAGAGGGGGAAGAAAAGAGAGAGAGAGAGAGAAAAGGAGAGAAAAGGAAAAAGGGAGAAAAGGACCCCAAGAGAGGGGACCCCCGGGAGGAGGGGAAAAGGGGGAAAAGGAGAGGAGAGAGGGGGAGGGAGAAGAAAGAGAGGAGGGAGAGAGGGAGAGAGAGAGAGAGAGAGAGAGAGAGAGGGGGAAAGGAAAAGGGAAAAAGGAGGGGGAAGAGAGGAAAAGGGAGAGAGAGAAGGGGAGAGAGAAAAAAGGGGGAGAAAAAGGGGGAGAGAGAGGGAAAAAGGGAGGCCCCGAGGGGAAAAGAGGGGAGAAGGAGAGAGGGGGAAGGAGGAGGAGGAGGGAGGGAGGGGAAAGAGAAAAGGAGAGGGAAAAGGGAAAAGGAGGAGGAAGAGAGAGAGAGAGGGGGAGAGAGAGAGAAAAAGGAAGAAAGAGGAAGGAGAGAGAAGGAGAGAAGAGGAAAAGGAAGTGGAGAGGGGAAGAGAGGGGAGGGGGAGGGGGGGGAAAAAGGGGGAGAGAGAAAAGAGAGGAGGACCCCCGAGAGGAAAAAAAAGAGAGAGAGAGGAGAGAGAGAGAAGAGGGAGGGAGAGAGGGGAAAAGGGAAAAGAGAGAGAGAGAGGAGAGAGAGGAGAGAGGGGGAAGAGAGAGAGAGAGAGGAAAGGGAGGGAGGGGGAGAGAGAAGGAGGGAGAGGGAGAGAGAGAGAGGGAAAGGAGAAAAAGGGGAGGGGGAAGAAAAGAAGGAGGGGAGACAAGCCCCCCAAAAAGAGGGACCCCAGCACCCCCCGGGCGACCCGCATGGGGAGCCCGCGGGGTTTCCCCCAATTTCCCCCGAATTGAGCTGCGGGACACAAAGCTTAGGGTTTAAGCCCCCTTATAAGACAAAGGAAACAGGATTTGTTCGAGTTAAGTAAAGGGGTGAGGGGGATAAGTAAGAAAGGGGGAGAGGAAGAAGATGGTGAGTGAGAGGTTTCATTATGATGGGAAATCACGGATAAAAAAAAAAAAATTCTGATAGACTGAACTGATGGGTAGGGATTGATGGAGAGTGGAAGAGGACGATGTTCATTTTGTTCATATATGTTATTGTTATCAGTGACTGTTTCTGACTGATCAATTTATTTTTCTTTTTAATGATTCAGAACGACAAAAGAGAAGGAAAAAGGAAAAGCAGGAGACAGCGAAAGTGATAAATGAAGGGTAGCGAGATCCTGGATGAAAGGAAGGTAGAAGAAAAAGAAAGAAAGAAAGAAAAAAAAAAAAAAAAAAAAAAAAAAATTCCAAACAGACTTTTCCGAAAATCTTTCCTGTTCTGTGAAACCTCACCGAGATACGTTTCTTATAACAAAACCCCCCCAAAAAATACAATATCCACCTAAAGCAATGTTTAATACAATAAGCGATATTCATTCACAAAAGTAATTTCGAAGAAAGAATAGAAAAAAAAGTTTGACATATGCGCTTTAATTGTACAGCAGCAGCGTTAACAAAGGAAAATCCGTCAGTGGCTAGCGGAAGGGCTTCAAAGGCCCCCGGGGAAAAAAAAGAAATACGGGATTAAAAAAAAAAAAAAATGTGTAGTTTGTCTTTTTATGCTTGCGAAATTAATTAAAATAATGTATATTTATTAATTTTTATAATTTTTAATAATATAATATATTTATATATAATATAAATAATATATAAAAAATTTTTTTTTTTTTTTTTTTTTTTTTTTTTTTAAATATAATATAAAAATTTATATTTTATAATATATAAAATTTAAAATATAAAATATATAATATATATATAATATTAATATATATAATTTATTATTAAAATATATATTAATAATAAAAAAATAAAAATATATATATTATATATATAATATATATAAATAATAATATAATATATAAAATAATATATATAAATATATATAAATTATAATATATATATATTATAATTATATTTATATATATTATATATATATATATATATATATATATATATATATATATATATATATATATATATATATATATATATATATATAAACACATAAACACTTGGAATTCCATTCTTTTTTCGAACCTTCATGTTATATTTATTATTTACTTTAACTTTACTTTAGGTCGTTTCAGTTTAGTCAGTCGTCTCTCTCTTTATTTCTTTATCATTCGTTATCTTCTTTTGTTCCCATTCTCTCCGTCTCTCTTCTCTTCCTCAGCCTCCTTTCCTTTCCTCTTCTCTTCTCTTCTCTTCTCTTCTCTTCTCTTCTCTTCTCTTCTCTTCTCTCTTCTTCTTCTCTTCTCTTCTTCTTCTCTTCTTCTTCTCTTCTCTTCTCTTCTCTTCTCTTCTCTTCTTCTTCTCTTCTCTTCTCTTCTCTTCTCTTCTCTTCTCTTCTCTTCTCTTCTCTTCTCTTCTCTACCTTGAAGTTTAACATATCGTATACAAAGAAAGTAAATAAAGGTGATTTTTTTCTCCTTCTTACATACACAATTCATAAGAATAAACTTTCTTCCTTTTTTTCATCTTTCAAAACACACACACACACACATACATACACATACACACACACACACACACACATACATACACACACACACACACACACACACACACACACACACACACACACACACACAAAAAAAAAAAAAAAAAAAAAATCAAGTATTTATCTTTGAATATTAAAATTTTGCTAAACAACAATGTAAAATTAACAAACGTAACAAATACCAACCGCCCAGGTCACAGGCATATAATGTACTGTAGAATAGATGAGTAGATAGACAGAAATGTAGATAGATAGATAAAACTAGAACAGGTTCGCGGATTAATAAAATCCTTATAATCTTTCACAAAATCAAAACATAAACTCTTCTCTAAAAGTTTTACAAACGGACAGGAATATGTAAGTTTGCATATATACATAGAGATTTACATACATACATAAATGTATACGGCACACGCATGCATGCTTTCAAACGCACAAAAATGTGTATCGCTCAGCTGGCATCAGGTATTAAAAGAGAGAGAGGGAGAGAGAGAGAGAGAGAGAGAGAGAGAGAGAGAGAGAGAGAGAGAGAGAGAGAGGAGAGAGAGAGAGAGAGAGAAGAGAGAGAGAGAGAGAGAGAGAGAGAGAGAGAGAGAGAGAGAGAGAGAGAGAGAGAGAGGGGGGGGGGAGAGAGAGAGAGAGAGAGGTTACAGCACAGAAATACATATATAATAAAAAAAATAGTACAAAACCTTTTGTGACTCGCCCGAGCTGACCGCACAGCTTAATTTCAGAATACAAAGCATGTTTGAGAGGAGAGCTGGTTAGAAAAGAAAAGTAAAGGGTTGAAAGGGAAAAAAAGAGAGAAAAAAAAATGACGACGGAAATGAAAACATACACAGAAAAACAAAAAAGGAAGAGAAGAGAAAACTGAGAATAATATACAGGAAAGGGATAATGAAGATAGAGACAAAGATAAACTATTCAAGAGTATGAACAAAAAGGAAGATGAATTGAAATGAAAACATACAGACGAAAAGTGAATCAGTACTATGAAAAAAATAGCTTCTATGTAAAATTTTAGACTGATAAGCCTAACGGTTATTTTACTGCGTAGGTACCCATTTGTCATCCAAATACTCTTAAATATAACGAAATAACGAATATAACGAAACCATACTTATACGATAAACTGAGTGCAAACAGAATGTATTTATAGTGTTGTCAGCTCCAACTTCTCTAAGCTAAGCTACGCTAAGCTAAGCTACGCTAAGCTAAGCTACGCTAAGCTAACCTAATCTAAACCAGACCAACCTAACCTAAACTTACCTAACCTAACTTACTCCCAGGAAAAGTTGGGAGAAAGTGAGTAGACTTTATCCTCATCGATATTGCTCTTGATTTTCTTTTAAGGACGACGGATTTGCATAATATTCATATCTAATTAATCTTTTCTAAGCTTCAATGGCCTATTCTCTTGCAGACAAGTAGAAAAAAAAATAAGTATATGCTACGCATAGTTGAAATGCAAACGTGTCTTAGACATTAATATATTAGTGAATTGTTTCCGTACTTGTTACAAAGAAGGAAGGAAGGAAGGAAGGAAGGAAGGAAGGAAGGAAGGAACGAACGAACGAACGAAGGGAGGAAGAAAGGAAAGAGGGAAAGAGTGAAAGAAAGAGTATCAACAGAGAGGAAAAGGGAGAGAATCGGAAACTATAAAGAGAAATGAGAACATGAAAAAAGGCCGCTAATAAAAAAAAAAAAAATAATAATAAAAATAATAATAAATAGATAAAAAACTAACAACGATAGCTTTGTCAACCATAATGCTAGTTTTCTCGGGGAGTTTTTTGTATTGGAGAAGTGACTGGGATGTAGGTTAACGACCCACATATAACCTACGGCGTTGTGCGCCACATTTCACTATCTCCTTTTTCTTCAAAAATCTTGTAGAAAGAGATTTTCCATGTATCATAGCTCTGTTTTACATCCTGCTTTATACAATTCGCTGTTTGTTTGTTTGTTTGTCTGTTTTCTCTACATGGATTACTCTCGCCTTGCCTTCTTTTTTTTAATGATCATTAATATCAATTTATTTCTTTAATTCCGATTTTTTTCTGCCATCGTCTAATATTCCCTCTTCATTTTTTTCTCCTACGTCCCTCTCTTTTATTAAACAATAAACATAACTGGTTCTTCTTCCCGGAAGAGGCGTACTTGTAAACAGATCGATGATTGTGTGAGAAGTGAGAGAGGAAGGGAGCAGGGGGAAGAAAGAGGGAAGGGAGGAGGGGAGAAAGAGGGAGAAAGAGGAGGGAAAAAAACGAGGGAGGAGGGAGGAGGGAGAAAAAGGGAGGGAGGAGGGAGAAAGAGGGAGAAAGAGCGAGGGAGGAGGGAGGAGGGAGAAAAAGGGGTGGAGTAGGGAGGAGGGAGAAGGGAGAAGGGAGGGGGAGGGGGAGAGTAGTAAGTGAGAGTGACAGTGAGAGAGAGTGAGTAGTGAGTGAGTGAGATAGAGAGAGATAGAGAGATAGGGAGATGGATAGATAGATAGAGAGAAAGAGGGTGAGGGAGAGAGAGAGAGAGAGAGAGGGGAGAGGAAGAAGGTGAGGAAGAGGGAGAAGAGAGAGGAAGAGAGAAAAGAGAGGGGGGAGAGAGGGGAGAGAGAGAGAGAACCCAGAGAGAGAGAGAGGGGAAGAAAAAAAAAGAGAGAGAAGAGAGGGAAAAAGAGGAGAAAGGAGGGAAGAAAAAGAGAGAGAGAGGAAAAAAGAGAAATAAAGAGAGAGAGAGAGAGAGACGAGAGAGAGAGAGAGAGGGAGAAGATGAGAGAGAGAGAGAGGGAGAAGATGAGAGAGAGAGAGAGGGAGAGAGAGAGAGAGAAGAGAGAGAGAGAGAGAGAGGAGAGGAGAGAGAAAAGAGAGAGAGAGAGAGAAAAGAAGAGAGAGAGAGAAAAGAGAGAGAGAGAGAGAGGAGAGGGAGAAGAGAGAGGGAGACGAGAGAGAGAGAGAGAGAGAGAGGGAGAGAGAGAGAGAAAAGAGAGAGAGAGAGAGAGAGAGAATGCAGCTATAGGTGTCCGGCTGTGAGATGCAGCCACGCCCACTACCGCTTGGGCGTGGGGCGGAGGGAGGGAAGGAGGGAGGGAGGGAGGGGGGGAAGGGTGTGGGAGCTGTTGATGGCCTGGTAATCAAATTCTTTCATCCGTTATTGAATTATTTATCGATTTAGAATCTGATGATGTACTCGTAGTGGTTCCATAACTCGGGGATTCATCTACAGTTTATCCTTTTCATTCCATTTGCTCATCTGCTAATGAGTCCAACTACTGTTTTCATCTAATCATGCCTCAGTTATTTCCACGTCTCTCAACATGTTCGCCAGCATTGACACCATCGCCATCACATCATCATTATCATCATCACATCATAATCGTTATTATCGATGTCATTACCATATCATCATCACCATCATTATCATTATCAACATTATTATCATTATCATCATCATCATCACCACCATTATTATTAACATTGCATCAGTTGTAGAAGGAAATAGACAGAAAAAAAAAAGCCAAGGGGAAAAAATCACTACAAAGAGAGGAAAAATAATCTCACAAAAAAAAATTCTTCTGAAGCAAACGAAAATCCTTACTAAAGAGTCGCCTTCAAAAGTACACCATGCGTAAACCCGCCCGCACGCCCGCACGCCCGCACGCACGTCCGTGAGTCCGCACGTACATTGTTCCGTCCTCGTATAAATCGGGAAGAAAAATCATCTCAAAGTACAATGGATGGAAGCTATATATACACACACTGGCGCGTCTCTATAGAATTCAAAATCAATGACGGTTCGCCATACACAGAAAAATGAGAGATGGAAAATAAAAAGAATAAACTAAAATAAAAAATAGGTAGGGATTTTAGTAACTGCTATGTATAAACGGCCATCTCCATTCCCATCTTTTGCCCCCCCCCCCCGTCCTTCTCTCTTCTTACTTCTTACTCTACTTCTTTCTTCCTTTCTCTTGTTCTTCCTATCTACCTTCCTTTCTTATCTGTTCTTTATTTCTCCATTTCATTCTGACTGCCTTCCTTTCATTTAATCTCCTATTCTTCCTCCTTATTATCTCTCTTTCCACTCCTGTCATCCTCCTCTCCCTCATTCCTTCGTTCTATCCATCCAAATTATCGCCTTTCTTCCTTCCTTTCTTTCTTTCTCCCTCTTCCTTCTTTCTTCTGCCTTCCTT